>NC_061121.1:231668277-231799086 GCF_002878395.1 Capsicum annuum | reverse complement strand
ATCAATCAATTTGTTTAATAATCAAAATAGATGGATCAATTACTACTTCTACATTTATTTATATCCTTTAATATAAAATTTTAATATTTTTTATTTCCATTACTCTCATGATCTTTGATAATCATAACTCCTTTTATGATATCATTTCATATTTCATATTGTTGTCCTATAAATAGAAGCATTATAAGTCTTCTTCCCCCATCAACAAAATTAACAATATTTTATTCACTATATATTTTTTGAACTTACATATATTCTTTTGAAAAAAATTATTTGTGTACCTTCTAAAATATCCTCCTTATTCTTTTCTTTTGGGTATGTTATTTGTTCTTCATGTATTATTATTTTGGCATTTTAATTGATTTGATTTACACTAAATTTGGTGTTATTATTATCTTATATTATTTGTAACTTCAAAGTAAGAACATGTATGATTTAAATCCATTTTCTTACAATTCTTATTCATCATGTATTAATATTTGTGATGTATTATTTTTTATAGGGATAAGAAGAAGATCAAATAGTGAACGGATGAAATGAAGATGAAGTGATGACTATGTGAAGATTTGAGGAGTAAGACATAAGAATCGCTTGATATGAATGTCATTCGTAGAATTATATATATATATATATTATTATTTTGGTTTTATCTAAATGGTTCAAATTACTACACACAATTTGTTCACTTTGTTTGTCGTTATACTAAAAATAAATATAAAGGAGAAACAAAGATAAAATACTGTAACACCTTTTTTGACATTTTTTCTCATTTCTTTCAATTAGTTTATTTTACAAAATCAGGTCCTTAATTATACATTCAATTACAAAAATTCTAATCTTAAATATTAGTAATGTGCATAACTCTCAAGTCTTTCATATTCATAACCCTCAATTAGTTAATGTACAAGAAGACAATTTATCTTTTTCTCTTTTTATTTTTTATTTTTAATTGTTTTTATCTTTCTCTATTACTCATGTGATTGATTTGTATTAAATTAAATCTATAGATAATAATAATAACGAAGAAATATAGAAAAGGTAATGTAGTACTTTTCTAGAACCTCCATTTTTATTTATTCCTTTTCTCATTTTTTGATAATTTCTTCTTCATTTATGTATTTATTTTATTTTTCATAATTCAAAAATTAATTATTCAATTAATCAATTTTCACCTCTCACTATGATTACCTTCTTTATTAGAGATTTGAATATATATTCATGTATTCTACCTCCTTCAATCTTTAATCTTAATTAATTTTACTAATGTGTAGTAATAATGTGCTAAAAATGGGAGATAATAAGACAAACTATTGTATATATATCTCATGTCACACCCCTTTTTTTTTTTTAACTCCGAAAAGATATAGATTTTTGAAGGTTCGAAAGGGTTTTTATTGTTAAAGTGACGAAAGATTAAAAATTTATTTCGAAAAAGGATTATTTACATTTTTATTCAGAGTCGCCACTTGACATAATCTGGTGTGCCAAGTCACCTTTGAGAGATCCTTTTCAAAAATAATTTTTGATTCTTTAAACTGATTTGCGAACAGAGATTCTGGTTAAGGAATTCTGTTGACCGAGGGGAAGGTGTTAGGCACCCCTCGATCCCGTGGTTCGACCACGGTAGCTTGGTGGAGCATATTGGCTAATTTGACACCATGAATATATAAACCACATAAAACACATAAAACAAGCAACAAACAAATCAAACAATGTTCAAAAGCAAAATAATGTCCAGTCCGAGTTATACAGTCCCGAAAATAGAAAAATACGGAAATGTAAATCCTATTCTAAACTAATCCTAGACTAAGCTCCAATGCCTTACCCGACGCCTTGGGCCTTCATCACGAACGTCCTCCGAGTACAAAGTACTTTGGGCATTTCCCGAATAAAATAATACAAGTACTTCGGGGCATTCTCCGGCCAAATGATACATTTGATCCAAACCCATAAAACCAAGCCATTCAACACACATTTTCAACATTCAACAATCCATGCGTTCTAAATTTTCCTACCCGAACCTACAATTCGCCTACTAGATTTAATTTATCACAATTCCCACAAATTCAATATAATCGATGATCTAAAATTAATACTAATTTACTAATCGCGTTTAACCCCATCCCAAATTTCTTTTAACCCGCGAATTTTAACATGAAATAGTTATCAAGCCATATCAACATCGATTTCATATCAACGACTATCTATCCAAATAAACAACACCAAGTATCATCCAAATACTCAATCAACCATCGTCAAACAAATAATGATAATAAAAGAGTAGAGTCGAGAATTGAACCTCAAAAGTTTTCGATTGACTTAAGAAGAAAGATGAGAGCCGCTCCGATAACCTCAACGAACCTCAATTCGAACCCCAGCTCCGGTATGCATCCTTCTTTCATTTTCTACTGACCCAAAATAGAAAATTGCCAAAATAGACGAAACCAAACCCAATTTTGTGCAAAAGAAAGCCTCAATTCGGACCTGAATCGCCAATTTCGGACCCAACTCCTACCTAATTTCGCACACCGAAAGGATCTATTCCGTCTGCTTTCCAGGGGGTTTCGGGATCGGACTCACTGCTTCCGTCTTACCAGAGTTTCAGAGAGCTCGGACAACATCAAAAAATGGAGAATGGCCCAAATTCAGGGCAACAAAGGACTGTTAACACCCGATGTTTAACTATTTTCTCTCGATCCCCTATCTCTTTCGATTTCTATCTCTCTCTCTATTTTTCTCTATTCTTACCCCTTTCGATCTCTTCCTCAATCGATGATGTGTGTGTGAAGTCGTGTGTGGTGGAGTGTGAAGCTATGCGTGTGTGCGTATTCCATGAAAATGGAACAAAAATTGGTCCCCTGAGGAAGATGAGTCCCTGTTCCAACTACTCTCTCTTTTTCTCACCTACCTCTTGCAATCTCTCTTTGTGTGTTATGGAGGAGACCAAAATATTGTGAGTGTGTGTATGGTTCTTGTAACAATATCGTAAAGATGAAGAAAAGAACAAAAAAATAAAGTCCTCAAAATGGCCTGAGGTCGATTTTTTTATGTAGAAGATGAAAAAAATGGAGGAGCGTATATTGTTGTATGAATATTATTCTGTGGGCCCCCTCTTTTTCTATATTTTTGTTGTGTATTTTGGTTAAAAGGAATAAAAAAATGTAAGGGTGGGGGTGAGTGGGGTAGGTAGGGTAGGGGTAGGGTGTGGATGAGGTGTAAAAATTAGTTAGGATAAGGGAATATTTTGGGATTGGTGATTTAATTTGTTAGGATGTATTGTATTTGTTTTCTTGTGGGGAAAGTGTAGAATGGGTGAGGGTACAATAAAATGAGGTAAAAATGAATAAAATTGAACTTGGGAGGGACAAAATTAGGTGTCTACAGCATGCTCCCTTTGAATGTAAACATGAAGTGTGTTCAGACAAAGAAGTGGACAACGAGACAAAATTTTGTCTCGACCATTATTCAAAAAGAATAAAACAGAAGGAAGGAGAGAAACCAAGTCTTGACTTTGGACATCATACTCATCCCTAGTTATGAGGGAATCAAGTCACGGGTATCTCAAATGATTGAAAGGAGAGGGACTATACCGATTTGGAGAGTCGAGTGAGGTTCCATCGAGATTCCGGTCCGCGGCTCTATCATTACATTAAAAATGAAAATTACAAGTTAAAACATAAATAAAATTACAAAAATCCTATCTATGCGGCTTCTTTTGGACTCTTGACTTGAGTTTCATCACCCTATTCTTCAGGCGGGCTCCTGACTTGCAATTTCTTCAACTTGTTGCCTGACTTTCAATTTCTTCACCCTGTTCTCCAGGTGGGCTCCTGACTTGCTATTTTTCAGTTTCTTCACCTTGTTGTTTGACTTTCCATTTATTCTCCCTGTGCTTCGGGTGGGCTTTAATGTTGCTTGAATTATCAAAATAAGGAAGTGCGTCTTCTTACAGATATTGCTTGAATTACCAAAATAAGGAAGTGCGTCTCCTTACCAATGCCGCTTGAATTACCAAAATAAGAAAGTGTGTCTCCTTACCAATGCTACTTGGATTACCCAAACAAGGAAGTGCATCTCCTTACAAATGTTGCTAGAAATACCCAAACAGGAAAACGCGTCTCCTTACCAATGCCTCTTAAATTACCAAAATAAGGAAGTGCGACTCCTTACAAATGCCGCTTAAATTATCCAAATAAGGAAGTGCCTCTCATTACAAATACCACTTGAATTACCAAACCAAGAAAGTGCGTCTCCTTATCAATGTCTCTTGAATTTCCCAAACAAGGAAGTGCATCTCCTTACAAATACCACTTGAATTACCAAACAAGGAATTGCGTCTCCTTACAAATACCGCTTGAATTACCAAACAAGGAAGTGCATCTCCTTACCAATATTGCTTGAATTACCCAGATAAGAAAGTTCATCTTCTTACAAATGTTGCTTGAATTACCTAGATAAGGAAGTGCATCTCCTTACAAATGTTGCTAGAAATACCCAAATAGGAAAGTGCGTCTCCTTACCAATGCCTCTTGAATTACCAAAATAAGGAAATGTATCTCCTTACCAATGTTGCTTGAATTGTCCAAACAAGGAAGTGCATCTCCTTACAAATATCACTTGAATTACCCAAAATAAGAAAGTGCGTTTCCTTACAAATGTTGCTTGAATTGTCCCAAACAAGGAAGTTCATCTCCTCGAGATATTGGATTATGAGCTTCGTAGTGGTTTTTGATTACCAGACCTGTGCAACAAAATTGCCTCTTGCATTTGTATAAATGAGAATATTACGGCCTCTGATGTCTAGGCTTTGAAATTCTTGATCTGAATGTAACATGTGTTCCAGTTTCATACAAAGAAAACTTGTGAGTATAAAAACATAGTGGTTGGTTTGTGGCTTTAGATTTTGCGGCAATTGCTCTTGCCTTCATCATATTTAACCTTATTTCCGACCATTAGCATATGTCACTGACTTGCTGCATCATTGACCCAAACTCAGATTATTAAGAGTGACTCTGAAACAAACACAGTATCTCTGCTTTGCCATGCTTCTCAGATAAACCCTTTGAACCTTGGTATTTCCATGAGTTTCCAGACTTGTCAGTTGACAAAAATTTCTGAATGTCTTATTTCGGCTACAATCATGTCTCTTTCATGTGTTGGCCTTTTGTCTTGCTTTGCGCAATTGAAGAAGCTGGTAGCCAGTTTTGATATGGACTTGACTCAAAAACAAGAGAAAAATGATGATGACTTTTATTTGGACAACTGACTCAAGAAAACAAAATAAAAACAAAAGAAGAAAGAAAAGACAATGAATGTTCCCATTTGAAACAAAGAAATAAAAATTTTATCTAGAAATGACAGTCAACTCTAATGATTATGCCATGCATTTTAGATTAAGCTACCTGATCTTTACATCCAAACTTTCTACCAATTGTTGTTGAGTTAATGGCCGTGAAACTGAGTTATTTCTTTAGGTCAATTGCATTTAAGACCTCATTCGGCTAGTGCCACCTTGCAGGGTTTTTACCAACAAGCCTCTCGCATTCTCTTTTTCTCAGTTCACCATTATCTTATGGTGTCTGTGAGGGTTTTTCACCAATGAGACTCTTATTTTTATTTTTCTCAACTCACAGTCGTCTTATAGTGCCCGTGACGGTTTTCACCGATAAGACTCTCTCATTTTTATCTCTCTCGACTTACCATCACCTTATGGTGCCCATGAGGGTTTTCACCAATAAGACTCTCATTTTTATTTCTCCCCTGATTTCTTATGCTGAGGAAGACAAGTAGTTCCCAAGATACGTCATCATATCCCTTGCATGCTTAGCCTTAACATTCTCAAAGATTAATCTGAAGGTCTTTCTTTGGTTGTACCTTGGATTTTGGATAGGGTTAGAAAGAAAGGATGACATGAGGCTTAAACGACACTTGAAGTGGGGTAGGACTTACAACTTTTGGAATCGACTCAAATAATGAGAATTAACCCATGCCCCAGTTTCTTTGGCTAGGTGACTCTAAACTATTTATTTGGTTGGACCGAGCCCAGAGTAGGGCAACCTACATATCTCACCCTCGAAAGAGGAAAATCAGGTCACACGTAGTTCTAGCAGCTTGTTCTTTTGATTGATTCTGATTTTTTTTCTCGTTTCTCTTTGGAAATTTTTTTCTGACCCTATCTTTAACACTCTTCTCTTTTCTTTCCTTTTGGACACATTTTTTTTTTCTGACACTTTTCTTTTGAGTTTTACTGACTCTATCTTGATTCTAAAAGAGGGGTATGAAATAAAATAGGACTAAATCTCAAATGGGGTAAACAAAGGATGACACAATGTTTGGATAGCAGAATGAAATACCTTCGTCATATCAATCTTTAAAAATCCAAGTACATATCATGCAATATGAAAGTGAAAGATGAAAGATCATTTGTGACATCTTTTCAGCATTAACTTTGACTGAGTCTGTGTGTCACTACTTCTTCCACAAACTCCACCTTTGTTGTACATTCCTCACATCGAATGACTCATGCTTTCGTGGAGCTGATTTTTCTATCCCTCGGGATCACAAATCCGCTATTTGACCTAATTGAGCAATGTTTTTCAATTGATGACCAAATTATTCTTGTGATTCTCAAAATAATTGCCTTAATTTTCAAAGAAGGTTTAAATTTGTAACCAATGTCTCAGCACTCTACCTATTTTCTCAGATGCTCTCTTTTTCTAACTTTAACCCTCTGATTCAATGTTTCATGGTTAAGCTAGATTTTAAGATCCGGCTGAAAATTCACCAGGCATGTCATAACACTAGAATCAACATAAAATATGATGTGTAAAGAAAACAAACACATAATTAAAATACAAAGGAAAAAGGACACTTCATTTAGTTGAAATAAAAGATAGAAAGGTTTGAACATAAACGACACAGGGACAAAACAAGATAAATCCCAAACTACAACCTTGAAATAATTCAAAAAATAGAAAAGAAAACAAAACAAACTACCAGACCTCTTCCTAGTAGGGAGAGGAGTGACTTCTCAATTGCTCAACCTGACATCTTAGCCATTGGTTTGCATATCAGCATGACTAGAGCTTTTCTCACTGTCAATGGTCTGAACGATATTTCAAAGAACGACAATCTTCAATACTGTGACCCTGAACATCAGAATGATATTCACATCGTACATTAGCATAAAAACTTCTTGAATGTGGGTCAGGAGTATACCCAAGAAGAGGAGTGATCATGCCCTGCTGTACCAATCTCTGAAATAAACTTACATACGACTCTCCCATTGGTGTGAAACTATCTCTCGACTTCTGTCTCATTTCATCGTTTGACTTAAATTGAAAACCAGGCCTAGAAGGGCTTCGATATGTATGTGGAGTTAGAGGATGAATCGACAGAGTTGGAGCGTGCCAGTGTGGGTAAGATGGAGGTTGAACATATGGTTACACATTATACACTTAATATGGAGGTGGAGGAATGAAATATAATGGATTTTGGGAAAGATTCTATGGATCTTGGGCATAAACTTGGGTTTGAGCCTGTGGGTAACGATGGTGTGGTCCTCTTGCCCGTGCCTGTTGTCCAACTACAATGGCAGATGCATCTTCCTCATACTTTTTTCCTCCGACACTTCCCGAACCTTTTGAATTGCTTGAGTAGTCGCTTTCAATGTTGCCAAACTCACAATGCGGTCGGTCTTAATTCCATCCTCTATCATCTCCCCCATTTTGAGGACCTCAATAAAGGGCTTGCCTAATGCAGGTAACAAGTGTTGATAATATGTTTCATCCTGCGCTTGAATAAATACCTCTATTATCTTACTTTCTTTCATTGACGGTTTTACCCTAGCAACTTGTTCACGCCATCTAATCGTATACTCTCTGAAAGTCTCAGTATTTTTTTTCTTCATGTTATTTAGGGATTTCTCATCACGAATCAACTTCATATTATATTAGAATTGTTGCACAAATTCATTAGCTAGGTCATCCCAACTAATCCACTTATCGATGTCTTGGTCAACAAACCATTCTGAAGCTAGGCCTGAAAGACTCTCACTGAAATATGCCATGAGTAATTCTTCCTTTCCCCCAGCACCCCTTAGTTGGTTGCAATAACGTCTAAAATATGGTACAGGATCTCCATGTCTATCATACTTCTCAAACTTCGGCATTTTAAAACCAAAAGGAAGATGAAACCCTGGAAATATGCACAGATCTTTATATGAGACACTTTTGTGCCCCCCAAGTCCCTGGAGGTCTTTCATAGCCAGTTCTAACCTTCTCAATTTTCTGGTTATTTCCTCTTGTTCTTTTGTTATCACAGGTTTATCAGTGTTAAGAGGAAATTCAGGCGGATGAGTATAGCCATAAGGATTAGTCGACTTAAATATGGGCTCAATTACATGATGTTGATCAGCAAAAATATTCAATACAGGCTCTCTCACAGAGTGGGGAGGCACAAGTTGTGGTTAAACCTCAAAAGTAGGAGCTTCGGGTGGGGGTGGTGCTGCAAAAACATGAACAATGGGTGGAGCCGAGCATGTGGTAGCTTTGTGTTGAGGAGTGAGGAAATGAATATTGGAAGTGTTTGGATAGTGTTGCCTCGGAGTAGGTCCTGATGCATGTTGTGGTGTGTCAACAAAAATAGGAAACTGTGTATGTGACACTGGAGGCAAACTAGAAAAATATTCCAGATTATCAGCGGGAAATGGAGGAGGTGGCAACCCATTAGCCCAAACTCAATGTATTTCTATCATTTGTTGCCTTAATTTTTGAATCTCTTCATTAGCTCCTAAATTCTCATTGCCCGAACTCCCTATCTGATCAGTGACAATAAACTCGATATCCTTGTTGGTCATAACTTTCTTTGTAACTTGGTGCAATATGGAGGACCAGCCAAAATACCACAAACCAACCACCTTAAACTAACTGAACAAGAGATAGCAAATGCGTTAGAATTCAATATTTTTTTCTCAAAACCTTTTTTTCTTTTTGAAAAGGTCACCGAACCCAAGAAGGGTACCTACATATCTCACTCCCGAGAGAGGAGAATCAGGTGTGCGTAGTTCATGAAGTCTTGCCAAAATGGCCAATTAAACTCTTTTTCCATTCTTTTTCTTGAAACTTCAAAGAGAAAAGAAAATAACAAATTGTCAAAAGAATCGACAAAAATCTTTTTTGAATTTTTCATCTCAACATCCCTATACAAAATGACATCTATGATCACCCAAGAAAATCTTTTTGAGTTTTTAATTTTACATTTCATGCGAAAATAAAACTTGAACCAATAAAAGGAAAATCTTTTTTTTTGTAGTTTCCTTTTAAAGATGTATAAGAAACACTTACTCTAAATAAAGAGTGGAGAAAATCTTTTTGGATTTTTCAAATAAGATTGCCGAACCAACAATAGGCTGCCTACGTTTCTCACTCCCGAAAGAGGAGAATCAGGGATGCGTAGTTCATCCAGATTGGACAATTAAGGATTAAATGACAAACTAAATCCTGAATTTAGAGACACGACTAAAAACAGACAATAAAAGTAAAACCTTTTTTGGATTTTTAAGTAGAAACTAACACCAACAACTATGACAGAAAAATTCTTTTTGATATTTTCGTTATATTAAAATGTACAAAGCTCCTATTAAAAGGAAAAAAATATTTTTTGGAGTTTTCAAATTGTGAATACTTACTAAAGAAATAAAGGGAAAATCTTTTTAAAGTTTTTGATTTTTTGGGAAATGAGTGCAAAAAGTAAAAAAAAAAACATTTTTTTTTTGAATTGTGAATAACAAAAGCCAAAGGACCAAGTGGGTCCTGCAAGATCTCAATATGATGCAAATAAACATGACCTAAAGGCTGACCTACGCTGGGGTTCACTAACAAGGCTGTTCAAGGGAGCGTATGGTCGATAGTGGCTGCGCTAGCTTTCTACCCACTCCATACCAGCCGATGGCTCCCCCTCCTAAAAATAAAGGTGACTCAACTATAGGTCGTGTACACAACGTGTACTACAGAACTTGTTGTAGAAAGAATTAACTCGGGTTATGCAAATGATGCCAGATATAAAGCGGTAACACATAAGAGAAAAACTGTAAACACGTAGCACGTAGGCAATCAACAACGATAAATAAATACAAACAATAACACAAATAATGTCAAAACTAAGCCGATATAACACCAAAAATAAGCTCGAATTCTGAAAAGGATCCCCAGCAGAGTCGTCAGAGCTGTCACACCCCTTTTTTAACTCCAAAAAGATATAGATTTTTGAAGGTTCGTAAGGGTTTTTATTATTAAAGTGATAAAAGATTGAAAATTTATTTCGAAAAAGGATTATTTACATTTTTATTCAGAGTCGCCACTTGACATAATTCGGTGTGCCAAGTCACCTTAGAGAGATCCTTTTCAAAAATAATTTTTGACTCTTTAAACTGATTTGCGAACAGAGATCCGGCTAAGAAATTCTATTGACCGAGGGGAAGGTGTTAGGCACTCCTCGATCCCGTGGTTCAACCACGGTAGCTTGGTGGAGCATATCGGTTAATTTGACACCATGAATATATAAACCACATAAAACACATAAAACAAGCAACAAACAAATCAAACAAAGTTCAAAACCAAAATAATGTCCAGTCCGAGTTATACAGTCCCGAAAAAAATACGAAAATGTAAATTCTATTCTAAAATAATCCTAGACTAAGCTCCAATGCCTCACCCGACGCCTCGGGACTTCATCAAGAATGTCCTCCAAGTACAAAATACTTCGAGGCATTCCCCGAATAAAATAATACAAGTACTTCGGGGCATTCCCCGGCCAAATGATACATTTGATCCAAACCCATAAAACCAAGCCATTCAACACATATTTTCAATATTCAACAATCCACACGTTCTAAATTTGCCTATCCGAACCTACAATTTGCCTACCAGATTTGATTTATCACAATTCCCACAAATTCAATATAATCGATGATCCAAAATTAATACTAATTTACTAATCACGTTTAACCCCTTCCCAAATTTCTTTTAACCTGCGGATTTTAAAATGAAATAGTTATCAAGCCATATCAACATCGATTTCATATCAACGACTAACTATCCAAATAAACAATACCAAGTATCAACCAAATACTCAATCAACCATCGTCAAACACATAATGATAATAAAAGAGTAGAGTCGAGAATTGGACCTCAAAAGTTTTCAATTGACTTAAGAAGAAAGATGAGAGCAGCTCCGAGAACCTCAATTCAAACCCCAGCTCTAGTATGCATCCTTCTTTTGTTTTCTACTGACCCAAATAGAAAATCGCCAAAATAGATGAAACCGAACCCAATTTTGTGCAAAAGAAAACCTCAATTCGGACCTGAATCGCCAATTTTGGACCCAGCTCCTACCTAATTTCGCACACCGAACGGATCTATTCCATTTTATTTCCAGGGGGTTTCGGGATCAGACTCACTGCTTTCGTCTTACCAGAGTTTCAGAGAGCTCGAAAAACATCAAAAAATGGAGAATGGCCAAATTCAGGGCAACAACGGACTGTTAACCCCCGATGTAACTACTTTCTCTTGATCCCCTATCTCTTTTGATTCCTATCTCTCTCTCTATTTTTCTTTATTCTTACCCCTCTTGATCTCTTCCTCAATCGATGATGTGTGTGTGATGTCATGTGTGGTGGAGTGTGAAGTTGTGCGTGTGTGCTTATTCCGTGAAAATGAAACAAAAATTGGTCCCCTGAGGAAGATGAGTCTCTGTTCCAACTACTCTCTCTTTTTCTCACCCACCTCTCGCAATCTCTCTTTGTGTGTTATGGAGGAGACCAAAATGTTGTGGGTGTGTGTATGGTTCTTGTAACAATATCACAAAGATGAAGAAAAGAACAAAAAATTGAAGTCCTCAAAATGGCGTGAGGTCGATTTTTTTATGTAGAAGATGAAAAAAAATGGAGGAGCGTATATTGTTGTGTGAATATTATTCTGTGGGCCCCCTCTTTTTCTATATTTTTGTTGTGTATTTTGGTAAAAAGGATTAAAAAAACGTGAGGGTGGGGGTGAGTGGGGTAGGTAGGGTAGAGGTAGGGTGTGGATGAGGTGTAAAAATTAGTTAGGATAAGGGAATATTTTGGGATTGGTGATTTAATTTGTTAGGATTTGTTGTATTTGTTTTCTTGTGGGGAAAGTATAGAATGGGTGAGGATACAATAAAGTGAGGTAAAAATAAATAAAATTGGACTTGGGAGGGACAAAATTAGGTGTCTACATCTCACACTGTCGAATTATGCATACATGAATAAATTATTTTAGTTGTTATAGTTGCACTCTTTCAACAAAATTCACTTTCATTATGTATTCCTGCCTCCCTCTCCTTTCCATGTATTTTTGATTCTTTGTCTTTAATTTAAAATTTTAATATATATATTTGAAAGTTTCAAATGATAACAGCACAAGAACACAATCTCGAAAAAAGTTTGTGGTGAAGATATGTTATGGCGAAAGGTTTCAAATCTTTGATGACTTTTGGTTGGTATTTAGACTTAAAAACATTACTCTAAGTTATCATGTAGAATTTCAAAATAAAAAGTTCATGGTAAAATTTAATTCCATGAATGATTGTCTTTACTAATAAAGAATCGTTCCTTGCAAATTGGACAAATTTTTATAACTTATTTTGAATTTTGCTTTTGTTATCTTATACCTTCATGAAAATAGTTTTTTGTCGGTGTGTGCCAAAGAATAGAACTAACTTCCCACTATTTTAATTTTCATCGTTAAAAATATTATATAATAAATTTAATAAGTTAATTTATAATCACGCGAAGCGCGATCAAATTCACTAGCCTACTAATAAACCCAAGAAATAATCAAAGAAACAAGCTAATACCAAATACAATTGCAACTAGTCCTAGAAACTTCATTATCTCCTTCATTTCTTTAAAAGAGAACTACCCAACTTCCTGACAGAGATATAGATGACGTAAGCAAGTTAGATATGATTTCTATCTCTATTTTGGTTGATATTTCTTCATGGTAACGGAGATTTGGCTTAACTAAAGAAAGATCTTGAAGTATCAAATTCTCAATTTTATGAGCTACTTGAGAAATCATAGATAAGATGATTAATTTTATTAATTTATTCTTTATTTATCTATATTTATATCTATAATTTATAATATATTAAAACTGTAAAAAACCTTAGAAATATTATTTGAACTTCTTGCCCTTCATTAACAAAATCGTCTTTTCACTATTTTTTCTAATATTTACGAATTAAAAATTAATTAAATACATTTATGGTCAACCTTTCTTTGTTTTTCTATTATTTAAGAATTGAAAATTAATTAAATATATTTATGGTAAACCTTTCTTTATTAGAAGTATTCAGAATTAATGATAACTAATACATTTTCTATTAGTTTAAGAATTCTAAATCAACTAAATTTGATTTAAAGAAGATTTGAAAAATCTAGAAATAATATAACAACGTTAGATAAAATCTCTGCAATAAATAAAATCATTTAATTTTAATTAATCAAGCATTACACGTGTAAGACACGTGCGGTTAAACTAGTATTAATAAAAGGTCTCAAGTAGATTTTATAAAATTAGTTTTTGTGTACATCACATGTGCATCTCGTGTGCCACACGTGCATCTCATATGATGTACGTGCATCTCGTGCGATGGACGTGTATCTCGTGCGATGGACGTGCATCTCGTGCGATGTACATGCTTCTCGTGTGATGAACGAGCATCTTGTGTGCATTTTGTGTGACATACGTGCATCCATTGTCAATTAATAAAAATATTTTGGAATCACATCAATATTATTTTTAAACATGTGTATTAGTATATTACCATTGTGAACTATCTTCTAGCTTAATTTAATAATTTTTTATTTAAAAAATTGGGTAGATACATAATACCGCATGATATTCAAAAATGAGAAATAACTTAGCAGCTGACTTCTACCATGTACCTAGTTTATTACAAGAATGAGTAGTAAGTGCCAAACACTAATGCATAACAGTATGTAAGGGTCGTTATGTAGTGAACTCTGTCCTGACTTGACATTCTTATTTTCCGTTAGCCTGAGAACCTGAAATTTGAACAGATTGGACAATGGAAGGTATCTTAGCTTAACACGTCAACTGACTGAAGTTATACTTTAATTTACTAGAGATGAAATAGTTTTCCCTATTCTCATTCTCTGTATAATTGTACATACTCCAAGTCATTAATATAAATAGCCCGTCCGCCGTGGAGGTTACCCACGGGAGTTACCACGAAATTACCTCTCTTTCTTTTTCCTCAAGAAATCTCTTTAGTTTTCTTCATCCTCTCCATAGATTTAGTGTGTGTGAACTGCTAATCGATCCTAACACAAAGCTAAGTTGCAGTAAAATTATTGATATATAACTCTGCGTACAAATAGAAATGGATAATATCTATCACATCAGAAGTTGAGTGGAATAAGAAGTCCTGCAAAAGAGTCCTAGTCAAGATGAAGAGAAACATGAAATAGTGCAGAAGTTGGGTTGATCAAGGAGTCCAGCAATAAGAGAAGATAAGGCAAAAGAGTCCTATAAAATCTAAGAGAGCAAGAGGCGGCAACAACAAGTAGAGGAGTCACTTGATAAGAGTCCTACTAGAGAGAGAAGTATACATCAAAAATGACTTTATCACAGGATGGCTTAAATACAACAAATGGAATTAAAAAGCCATTCACTCAAGCACTGAAAAGATAATCAACAATCAGCATATCAGTTCATATACTTGAAGAAGAACCTGGTCTCTCACTTAGCAAGTCATAGATTGTGTGTAGTAGGTAGGTTCTGTAAGTTGTTATGAGTCATTGTTCTAGTCTCAGTAATATATAAACTGAGTTAGGAGTTGTGTGTTCAAGTTAGGGAACTCGAAGACTTGAGAACACTTATCTTGGAAAGATTTGTGTTTTTGTAGTGATAGGAGTTAGAAGTTTTAATTCCTAGTTTACAAGTAGTCTTGTAATTCTGTTGATTGTTGAGGCTCAAGTATCATAGTGAAGTTGGGGTTAAATCCTGTAGAGGTACAAGTCGTATTTTTTTACACCTTTCTTGAGCCGAGTGTTTTTCATGTAAAAACACTATGTTCTGTATTTACTTCTGTGACCCACATTTACTTACTTGTTCCACAGCTAAGCAATTAGTAGGGCTCGTACTCTAACAAGTGGTATCAAAGCAAGGTTGTCTTAAATAAATCTAGCACCTAAGAAAAGATTAATACGATGAATTCTGCACCTCCTACTAGTCACAGTGAAGGTCAGTCAACCACTTGACCTTCACTTTTTGATGGTTCTCACTTTATCTGGTGGAAAGCAAGGATGGAGATGTTCATTCAAGGTGAAGATTATGAATTATGGGACAGGATTACTGATGGTCCCACTATTCCAATGAAGATGGTTGATGGTGAACAAGTCAAGAAAGTCAGGAGTGAATTTACTCCTGATGATTTGTTGGCTTTGAAGAAAAATGCAAAGGCCAAGAACATCTTGGTATGTGGACTAGGACCTGCTAAATATAATAGGGTATCCACCTATACTACTGCTAAGAAAATTTAGTATGCACTGGTAAATGCTCATGAAGGCACTTCTCAAGTAAGAAAATTTAGGATCTCTCTCCTTTTCACTGAGTATGAGGCATTCAAAATAAAGAAAAATAAAACCTTGCATGAAACGATGATAAGGCTTACCACCTTAACAAATGAGCTGACTTTCTTAGGAAAAGTCATCTCTGAGAAAGAATAAGTTGAAAAGGTACTGAGGGTATTACCTAAATCAAAATGAAATGTTAAGGTGACTGCAATCAGGGAGGCGAATAAGGATCTTGAAGGCATGAATCTGGATGAACTAGTAGGGAACTTAAGGACTTATGAAATGGAAGTTGATGGAGTCAAAGAACAAGCAACTCCTGAGAAAATCGTAGCATTGAAAGCTTCTGATAGTGATAAGGAATTTGAACATGATAAGGAGCAAGTTGCCTTTATAACTAAGAACTTCAGCAAATTCTTCAAGAAATAAAAGGGAATGGGTACTATGAAATGTTCCAATGACAATCCAAATGGGTTCTACAAATATGTCAAAACTGATCATCAGATTAGAGACTGTCTAGTCTGGAAAATAGAATGGAAAAAGAAAAGGGCTGAAAAGGAACTGAAGGCAAAAAGAAAGGAGGAGCATGCAATGATAGCAACCTAGGGATCTGATTCAGATGAAGATGAAGTTGATGAAACTGCATTCATGGCCCTTGGGGATTTAGATCTAGATGAAGAGATGAGGACTCTGAGGTAAGCATACTCGAACTCAAAGAAAATCTGAAATTGTTTTCAAAGCCAAAACTTGTTTCTTTGATGAGTGCATTGATTGGTGATTTCCAAGAGTTAACCTCTGATAGGGATGAATTGTTCAACAATGTAGCAAGTCTTAAATTAGATCTCATTGATTTAAAGGCTTGCTCAGATACAGTTGACAAGGAAAATTGCATTCTCAAGAAATAGGTTGCAGAGCTTGAGATTTCAAACAATAATCTTAGGTCTGAAGTTCTCAAATTAACTCTCACTAAAAATGGGAAGAAGGCCATGAGTAAAGAACAAGAAAATGCTAAACTTGAGCTTGTTAAATACAAACAAGAATACCATAATTTAACTGAAAAAATGAATAAGTTGAATTAGGAAATCTCTAAACTAAAACTGGATCTTAAACGGGCAAACAGGTGGACAAACTCCTCTAGAATTGTTCACAAATTGAGTGAGAGAAATTTCAATGAAAAGATAGGTTTGGGATTCCACAAAAATTTTGATGATCCTAAAGATTTATGTTATATTTGTGGAAACCTTGGACATTCCACCAAGGAATGTCCAGTAGCTACAAAAAGCAGATCAAACAGTCAAAACTTGGCTAACAGATCTTCTCAGACCTAAAGGAACAAAGCCAGTTCTGGTCAGAGAAACAGGTTGCACTACATGTTGCCTACATGGACTAAAAGAAATTTAATTCATATTTTCACTCATAAAACAAGACCCAAGATTGTCTGGGTTCCTAAGGCTAACCATTGAATTCTTTTATAGGAGAGGTGAAAGAAAACAAAAGACACTGGTATTTAGACAATGCTTTCTCAAAACATATGACTGGTGATAAGAAAAAGTTCCTTTCACTCTCCAAAATAAATGGAGGGGGAGTTTCCTTTGATGATGGAAAAAAGGGAATCATAACTGGAATTGAAAAGATAGGCTCAACTGAGTCAAAAGCATAGGAGGATGTCTATCTTGTAGAAGGATTAAACCATAATCTACTAATCATCTCACAGCTGTGTGATAAAGGTAATAAAGTTATTTTTAATGCTGCAGGAGTCAAGGTAAAAAAGATGGAGACCAAAGAGATTGTGCTCACTGCAAGGAGATACAAAAATGTATACAAAGCTGACTTCATGACACTACCAGGACCTGAGATGACTTGTCTGAGTGCTATAGAAAATGATCCCCTCATTTGGCACAGAAGACTTGATCATGCAAGTCTGAAACAATTAAACATACTTTCATCCAAAGACACAGTATTGGGATTACCCAAAACCAAGTTCAAGGAAGAAAAGCTATGTAGTGCATGTGTAAGTGGGAAGCAGGTAATATCCTCTTTTAAGTCAAAGAACCATGTTCGCACTACCAAGTGCCTTGACCTGGTTCATTTAGACTTATGTGGACCCATGAGACTTTAAAGCAAAGGTGGAAAGAGGTATGTGTTTGTAATTGTTGATGACTATTCCAGGTTTACTTGGACTATGTTTCTAGCTTCTAAAGAAGATGCCTTTGATGTCTTTGAAATCTTCATTAAGAAAATTGAAAGGAAACTAGGCACTTCATTAGTTTCCATAAGGTCTGACCATGATTCAAAATTTGAGAATGTAAAATTCTTGAAATACTATTCAGCAAATGGTATAGATCCCAACTTCTTTGCTCATAGAACACCACAACAAATTGGAGTGGTGGAGAGGAAAAAAAGAACTTTGGAAGATATGGCTAGAACAATAATGCTTGTAGCAAATGTTGCTAAAACCTTTGGGCTGAGGCAATAAGTACTGCAGCATATATCATAAATAGATGCATGATCAGACCTATGTTAGAGAAGACTCCCTATGAATTACTAAAAGGAAGAAAGCCTAACATCTCTCACCTTAGAATCTTTGGATGTAAATATTTCATACATAATAATGGAAAGGATAATTTAAAAAAATTTGATGCTAAAAGTGATGAGAGAATCTTCTTAGGATATTCACTTCATAGTAAGGCATATAAGATTTTAAAAAATAGAACAAACTATGTTGAAGAAAGCATGCATGTGATCTTTGATGAATCCTGTGTTAAGATTAATCTGCAGGAAGAAAATGATGTGGAGGAACAAGTTACACAACCCGATTCATTGACCGAAACTACCAAACTTAGAGGCACTTCAACAGGGGTAACATAAGCTAAAGGCACAGTGATAGGGGAAACTGAGCCACCAACTACCTCAGATCAAAATTTTATCAGTGATCTCAGTAGCTCACTAAGATTGATTCCAAAAGCGTGCAAGTATCAAGAATCACATCTTATAGAAAATGTTCTCACTGAACTCACCTCTGGGATTACTACAAGATCTGGACTGAGAAGTATGTGTGCTTTCAAGGCATTTATGTCAGAAATAGAGCCAAAGAAGATAACTGAAGCATTGCTTGATGCTGATTGGATCATAGCTATACAGGAAGAGCTGAATCAGTTTAAAAGAAGAAAAGTATGACACTTAGTTACTCTTCCAAAAGATAGATCCATAATTGGAACTAAGTGGGTGTACAGGAATAAAGTTGATGAGCATGGAACAGTTACAAGAAACAAGGCAAGGTTGGTGGTTCAAGACTATAACCAAGAGGAAGGAATCAACTTTGATGAGAATTTTGCTCCTGTAGCAAGACTTGAAGCTATAAGATTACTTGTTGCTTTTGCTTCCTACAAGGAGTTTATACTCTACTAGATGTAAGTAAAGAGTGCATTTTTGAATAACATTCTCAAAGAGGAGGTGTATTTCAAGCAACCTCCAGGATTTGAAAGCAAGGAGTTTCCTGATCATGTGTATAAACTGGATAAAGCCTTGTATGGGTTGAAACAAGCACCTAGAACTTGGCATGAGAGGTTGTCAAAGTTTCTACTGGAGAATGGTCATTCCACAGGTAAAATGATAATACCCTTTTCTTAAAAACTAATGGAAAGGATTTGTTAGTTGTGTAGGTATATGTGGATGACATTATTTTTAGATTAACCAACATGAATATGACTTATGAATTTGCCAAACTCATGAGTAGTGAATTTGGGATGAGCATCACGGGAGAGCTGCATTACTTTTTGGGGTTAAAAATAAAACAATCAGCATCAGGGATTGATCCACCAACAAAAGTATGTCAAAGAGCTTCTCAAAAGATTCTCCATGGAAGAAGCAAAAGAGATCAGTACTCCTATTGCCACTGCCACAAAGCTGGATTTGGATGAAACAGGTTCAGATGTAGAGCAAAAAATGTATAGAGGTATGATAGGATCATTATTATACCTCACAACAATTAGGCTTGACATTGTGTTCAGTATTGGGCTATGTGCCAGGTTTCAAGCAAAACCCAAAGAATCACATCTAAAATTCGTGAAGAGGATTTTCAGATATTTGAAGGGAACCAGTGATCTTGGTTTATGGTACCCCAAAGGTAGTAATTTTAATTTGGTAGGATACTCGGATGCTGATTATGTTGGATACCTAGTGGATAGAAAAAGCACTACGGGAATGATATACTTCCTTGTATCATGTTTGACTACCTGGTCCACAAAGAAGCAAAACTCGGTAGCTTTGTCTACTACTGAAGTTGAATATGTTGCTGTAGGTTCCTGTTGTGCTCAATTGCTATGGGTTAAGCAACAACTCATGGACTTTGGTATAGATGTTGGTTGTGTTCCTATTTTTCGTGATAATACAAATGCCATTAACATATCTAAAAATCCTGTTCAACATAAAAGAACCAAGCATATTGATGTTAGACATCACTTTCTCAGAAATAATGTTGAAAAAGGTTATATATCAATTATGTTTTGCTCTACTGAGGATCAGATTGCTGACATTTTTACTAAGGATTTAAGTAGACAATACTTTGAGAAAAATAGGTTAGCCTTGGTGATAATTAAAATTGCATAAGTCTCCTTCAATGCTTGATTAGAATAAAGTTGATCTAAAAAAATGATTATTGGTTGACTCAGTCTCACACATTTAGTTGTGTATCCTAAGTCGAAGATCTTAGAATATGTTGACTAATGTATGTGTTAATTTTGCAGAGAGTCTTGATTACAACAACAATTTTGTCTATCTTTTCATTTAGGTGTGATTATTATTACTAACAGTAGCTAAAGAGAAACAGGTTGTTTATCTGGTTCCTTTCTGGTCCATTTAAATCGCCAAATTGAAAGAGTCATATTTACTCAAAAAGTTGCTCCTAGCTTTCCCATCAGGTTTAGAAGTTCTCATCATTACGTTCCTTCCACAGGTACAGTTTCTCATCTCTTTAAATTTTTCTATTTCTTTTTTAAATACTCCTTCTTCTGTTTTGTGTTTCATACTCTTCTCCTCTATCAATAAAAATTATTAGTTTACAAATAACATCCTCTTCATCTTCTTTCACCAGTTCTGTCAACAATCCCTGCACCACACTTATAATTCATCCAAACATCACTTTACCTTCCTTAATCCCTCCTTAAATCTCCCAAAGATTCACCGATTTTGCTACGTTCAGAAATTTCCCAAACCCTATTGCCCAAATTTTTCACCTTGTCCATCCTCCTTGAAACCCCTCTTTCTTCCTTCTATACCACTCTAAATTATTAAAGATGATGATAATCCTAGTGATAGAGATGACCTTCCTATCATATATTTAATCCCAAGAAGGTCTAGGTCTAAGCTCCCAAGAAACCCCCTTCCGTTCCCGTCATTGTTGACAACACTGCCCCTCCAAAACTCTCTCCATATGTCTCTATCCCTCGTACTCCTCACACTCGAGGAAGAAAACAACGAGAAGATGCATCCTTGGCTGAGGCTCTTCAAGCCAACAAAAAGAAACGTATGGCTACATCTGATCCCACTCCTCCTCGTGCATCTTCTTTTGATCTTTTTCTTAAATATGTCAGAAAGACAAAGACTATCATGGCCAAAGTCCCTAAACCCTCGTTGCCCACGAAACCCTCTTTTGGACCTACTAAAAAAGCCTCCTCCTCTTTAAAATTCCCTTCCACTGTCAAAGGTTCCACCTCCTCCAAAGTTTTCCTTCCCAAGCCTTCTACTCGTCCCAAGAAACAGGTCACCACACCTGTTCCTTCTGACTCATCTGCCTCTAACTTTACCTTAGATTCTACTGATGAGCTGGGTCCTGAGTTTGAAGTTCCCCACCTATTTCCTCATCGGGATACTCCTGAGGCTCATCATCCTTACTTTTAAAAGCAAAAATTAGCTAAAGGAAGGGTAGGTAATGGTTTTAGGGGGCCTGATATACAAATTACAAATGTTACTGGAAAAATTGGATTTTCAAGGTTGGTCACATTTATTTATTCAGGGAGATCTTCAACGTAGATTTTCTAAACCTGAAGTATATGAGTTTTATACGAATGTATGAGTTTTATACGAATGGGGTGAGAATTGGTGAGCTGTTCTCTACTACTGTCAGAAAGGTTACAATAAACTTTTATGTTGCTGACATTGCAAGGATTTTACATATTCCCTCTAGGGGATGAAGTCACTATGCTAAGGGTGCTTGGCCACCTCTGGATAATCTTTCCTCTGCCCTCGACATATGTAGAAAGTTTTCTGAAAATCCTAAATTGCTCCACCATAAAAGAGTCCTTAAGAGGGAGATGTCCCCACTTCATCAGCTCTATTTTGATTTAGTGCACAAAATAATTATCCCTAGGAAGGAGAGACGATGTGTGGATAGTTTTCTTGATCTTACACTCATGGAAATATTGGACACTGAGGTGAGAATTGATTTTCCTCAACTAATCCTGAAGCACATGCAAAGGGTTCCCCTCAAGGAGATTAATGGACATGGCTTACCTTATCTGTTCTAGCTCACCCCTATATTTGAAGAGTTTGGTGTTTCTGTCCAAGTGTGGTCTTCACAGACTACCAAGGATATCATAGGTCTTGTGAACCATATGATGCTACCTACTTCCATGAGAAGTGCTGATAATCCAATGTAAAGGTTGAGAAATACACTGGCTGAAAAACAAGCTGAGGTGGAAGTTGCTCAGGTAGCTTTGGAGGCTACACAGGCTGCTCATGAAGAAGAAAAGGGGATTCTTCAAACTCAGATTGCTTCCCTTTCATCACTATTGAAAAAAAAAGAGTTGAGAATGCTGATGTTATTAGGAAACTCACCTCCCTTCTTCCCTCCTGTTCATCTACTTAGCTCTTCTACTTAGTTTTTAATGACCTCCTAGAACTGTCTTTTTTTGTTGCTTCTCTGGATAACTTGTTTTCTCTTAGGTTTCTTTTGGTATATGTAGTCATATCTGCTACTTAATGAAATGGACTTAGTTGTTATACTATTTTCTGCTCCTATTCTCTCATACTGCATTCATGTTATATTATTTTGAATTTTGATTGTCTTAGTGATAGCCTTAATGGCCATGAATTATTAAATGTTTTCACTTGTTAAGCCAGCTTTTTGATGATGTCAAAAGGGGGAAGAATAAGCTATGCAATGCTTATAACTCAATTGGACTAACCTGTGTTTAATTCTGCCTTTTTTACTTAAATGTCTTAGTAAGTATATGTCAGGTGCTATGCTGCTATGTTTGTCATCATAAAAAAGGGGGAATTTGTTAGGACATGTGGAGTTTTGATAATAGACACATGTGAATTAAACATGTTGTAAAAGCTGGCCCATCCAAATGAACAAAGTTAAGCTGCAGAAAAGTTATTCATAAAATGACTCTGCGTGCAAACAGAAATGGATAATATCAATCGCATCAGAAGTTGAGTGGAATAAGAAGTCCTGCAAAAGAGTATTAGTCAAGATGAAGAGAAACATGAAATAGTGCAGAAGTTGGGTTGATCAAGGAGTCCAGTAATAAGAGAAGATAAAGCAAAGGAGTCCTATAAAATCTAAGAGAGCAAGAGGCGGTAGCAACAAGTAGAAGAGTCACTTGATAAGAGTCCTACTAGAGAGAGAAGTAGATATCAAAAAGGACTTTATCACAGGATGGCTTAAATACAACAAATGGAACTAAAAAGCCATTCACTCAAGCACTGAAAAGATAATCAACAAACAACATGTCAGTTCACATACTTGAAGAAGAACCTGGTCTCTCACTTAGCAAGTCGTAGACTGTGTGTAGTAGGTAGGTTCTTTGAGTTGTAATGAGTCATTGTTTTAGTCTCAGTAACCTATAAACTGAGTTAGGAGTTGTGTCTTCAAGTTGGGGAACTCGAAGACTTGGGAACACTTCCACGTAAAAATATTATGTTCTGTATTTACTTCTGTGAACCATGTTTACTTACTTTTTCCATAGATAGGTAATTAGTAGGGCTTATACTCTAACACACTAGTCCTAAAAACTTCATTATCTCCTTCATTTCCTTAAAACAGAAACAAAAAGAGAACTACCCAACTTCCTCACAGAGATATACATGACATAGGCTAGTTAGATATGATTTATATCTCTATTTTGCTTTATATTTCTTCATGGTATCGGAGATTTGGCTTAATTAAAGAAAGATCCTGAAGTATCAAATTCTCAATTTTACGCGTACTTGAGAAATCATAGATAAGATGATTAATTTTATCAATTTATCCTTCATTTATATTAATAAAAGGTCTTAAGTAGATTTAATAAAATTAGTTTTTGTGTACATCACATGTGCATCTCGTGTGCCACACGTGCATCTCATGTGATTTACGTGCATCTCGTGCGATGTATGTGCATCTCATCTGATGTACGTGCATCTCGTGCGATTTACATGCATCTCGTGTGATGTACATACATCTCGTGTGATGTACGTGTATCTCATGCGATGAACGAACATCTTGTATACATTTCGTGTGACATACGCGCATCCATTGTCAATTAATAAAAATATTTTAGAATCACACCAATATTATTCTTAAACATGTGTATTAGTATAAAATTGGGTAGATACATAACAATGCATGCTATACAAAAATGAGAAATAATTTTGCAGTTGACTTATACCATATACCTAGTTTATTACAATAACGAGTAATCAGTGCCAAAAACTAATGCATAACAGTATGTAAGGGTCATTGTGCAGTGAACTCTGTCCTGACTTGACATTCTTGATTTTTCGTTGGCTTCTGATAATTGAAACATTGACAGCCTAAGAACCTGAAATTTGAATAGATTGGAGAACGGAAGGTGTCTTAGCTTAACGCATCAACTGACTGAAGTTATACTTTAATTTACTAGGGATGCAATAGTTTCCCCTATGTTAAGCATTTGGTTAAAGAACGTATGAATAACTGTATGACTTACAATCGTAATTGGCCCATCCAATCCGCTGTCCATCCAGATCATAAACAACAATCTTGCTTTTAAAACAACATTTGCATGGAAAATATGAACATATAGAGTCAACAAAAAAAAAAGCAAAATTAGTAGATAGTAAAAACAAGATCTTATGTTTATGCACAAATTCTTCTGGTGCTAAGGTTTTTGCTGTGATAAGACTTTTAGAAGTACAACATATATATGAATCTCAATAGCCGGTTTAGCTTAGTCACTCAACGAGCAGACATAGAGGTGCAGGGAAACAAAAAAAATGTGTGTGTGTGTGGGGGGGGGGGGGGGAAAAAAAGGGGGAGGGGGGGGGGGAGGGGGGGGGGGGGTTAAAAAATGAGGACAGGTGCAGGGAAAAAGTGCACTCATTCAACTTGAAAAAGTTTACCTCTGAGAATTGTCAATCCTTGGCTCAGAGATTTATGAAAGCCCATCCACTAGAGAGTGGAACCACCCTACAAAAGCAAAACTGTACTGAGTGCAATAAATTACTTTCATAACTAGATTACGTGCACTAAAAAATTTAAATATCTTTTGGCCACAGTGTGGTCCAATACAGAGTGACCAATACCTATGGGGTCTCAATTTTGAGGACTATCAGGAATATATGGCTCAAACTGATTGAGAGTATATGCTACAAGGCGGGAGATGGTACTAGGATTCTATTTTGGAAAGATAAGTGGATTGGTCAGGAGGCTACATTAGCAGCAATGGTAAGTCAGGAATTGGAGGTAACATTTGAGAGAGTAATGGAGAGGTTCTAGTGGCTTTTTCCAGACCTATCAAGTGTGCTAGCAATACGCAGGCAGAAACCATAGCGGAAAATATGGAATTTAATGGTGCATTAACAATGGCTTCAATAACTTCCACATGGAAATGGACTCTCTAGTTATTACTAACATCATCATCACTGGGAACACTACTAACATGATGGATTCAAGTAAAGCTTTTCCTAATATTAGTAGATGAATATCGCGAATGATCTAAATCTCAAGTGAATGCAAATTACAAGATCAGTGGAATGATATAACTTACTGCATTAACGAAAATGTCATGAGCTTCTTGGGGAAGATATGTCAGTCGTTCCGGAATCAACTATGGTTCCCATGTTTCTAGGTGTTTTAAATAATTATGGACTAATACTCAACGTTTGCCCATTCAGAGCAATACTCTCATGAATAGCGTTGTAATATTGCCTAGTCAAAAGAAAAAACGTGTGCACATAAGTTAGGATATTTATGAAAAAGTCCAACGGCAGATGAAAGATATTTATCCATGTTCCATAATTACTTTGGGGAAAGTAAAACTGGAATCATGGTCACGAAATATCAAGAAAGAGAAATGAAGTCATGCAATCTAGCTATGAAAGAAATAACATATTGTGACGGGACAAGTGGAGTGTAAGCTAAATTTGGCTCCACGACTTGACCTAGAAGCAAGACACCACCTCCGCCATTGCTTCCTTTCAAGCAATGGGAGAAAACAGTTGGGGTCACTCCTTGGGTGGAAAGCTGTGTGATAACCGAAAAGCCCAGCTTCCCTAATCCAAAGATCCCGTCAATTGCTATGTAAGGAATACTTAGGTCACCCGTCCGCGATGTGCTACACATGTATCATGAAATCCCAATGACAAGTAGCGAAAGTAATATATATTATCTAAAACTATAAAGATTAATTACTAATCACCCAAAAACGACCCCAGCAGATGAGTTTGTCATCAAGGAATTCCCCATAATTGTATATAAGTGCATAAATCTTCTATTTAATAACCTGATGTCCCATTGCCATTTCCATAATGTAATGTATACCCACAATGATTTTGAGTAGAACAAGATTGCCCTCCAATAGCACATCTTTGGTCTGAACATAAGACCGGCCGAGCTGTTGACGAGCTTGATGGATCAAAGAATTCTAAGCGGTTATGTTCTAGAATTTTTTTTTTGTCAAACACTATTCTTACAACTATCTTCTCTAAAACCAAGATTCCCTACTCTCAGATTTGAAAAAGAAAACATGGAAATTCCCAACAAGGTAATGAAGTGTCTGAACTGTTAACTATTCTATTGTGATAAATGGAGCAACAACAAAATTATTTGATTAATTTAATTTAATGTGATGATTAATTTAATAAGATGATTAATTTAATTAATTTATCCTTCATTTATATTAATAAAAGGTCTCAAGTAGAATTAATAAATTATTTTTTGTGTACATCACATGTGCATCTTGTGTGCTACACGTGCATCTCATGCGATGTGTGTACATCTCGTGCGATGAACGTGCATCTTGTGTGCATTTAGTGTAACATACGTGTATCCATTGTCAATTAATAAAAATATTTTAGAATCACATAATTATTATTTTTAAACATATGTATTAGTATACTACCATTGTGAACTATCTTCTAGCTTAATTTAATAATTTTTTATTAAAAATATATCTAAATAACTCACTTCCCTAGTAGTAATATTGAAAATGAGCCTCCAAAAGTTCATTTTATTTTTTCCCCAAAATTTCTCTTCAGAATTTAAGAATATATTGAATTATTTCTTAAAAATATATATATATAAATGATTGACCAAATTTTTAAAAATCAACTTATTTTAGTAAGTGTTCTTTTAAGAAGTGCTTTTCAAAAAAGTACTTTTGATGAGAAATACTTTATGTTTGGCCAATAAATTTAAAAAATATTTTTGAGAAGCAATTAGTGATTGGCCAAACTTCTTAAAAAGTGTTTCTAAGTGTATTTTTTTCAAAAGCACTTTTCAGGAAAGTTTTTTTTTTAATGAGAAGATGTTTTTAGCATAGGAAAAACTGTTTTTTCTGTCCCTCAAAAACACTTATTTTCTTTCAAAAGTTTGACCAAACATCTCATTTTATAAACAACTAGTGACTTTATGGTCGAAAATCAAAATGGTATAAATATAGTACCAAGAGTATGCTTGAAAATCTCATCTTTTCTCATTCAACATGAAATTATTTCACCACCTCCCATAAGCATATATTAACCTAGAAATTATAATTTCAGAATTATAATTCCAAAATAATTTAAAGTCTACAGAACACTGATTTTCAATATAAATTTAAAAGAAATATTGAGTAGATATTAGGCTGTAAAATAAAAAAACGGTTACATATAACATATAGCTTAGCTTGCAATAATAAGCAAAATATTGATTGGACCAAATAGATAATTTAATAGAAATTTTTATCTTTATCGCATTGCACATAAAAACTGAAAATTTCATGACTGTCATACGCGGCTCACGAAGGTATACTGAAAATTTAACTTCTGTAAAATGGCTAATTGTTATCTTAATACAGTTTTAGAGGTGAATAATAAAATAAATTAAGATAAGATTTAAAAATTTTAAAAAAACTAAAGTTTTAGAGGTGAATAATAAAATAAATTAAGATAAGATTTAAAATTTTTAAAAAAACTAAAGAAATTTCAAAAGTAGAAATATAATTAATTCGCGCAAGCGCGGATGAATTCACTAATTACCAATAAAATAATAGTTTCCAAACCTGAACTAAACTATATGTCAGGCAACGGTTACGGGGAACACAGCTAACCCACAGCACATCACTTCCGGTGTCTATATGTACATAGACGTCCTTTAGAGGGGAACCCAATCGAACTCTTGTAAAATAAATCCTAAAACAAAACCATGTAGTTTACGCACTACTTGAGAAATCTTAAATAAGATGATTAATTTTATCGATTTATCCTTTATTTATATTAATAAAAGGTCTCAAGTAGATTCAATAAAACTAGTTTTTGTGTACCACATGTGCATCTCGTATGCCACACGTGCATCTCGTGAGATGTACGTGCATCTCGAGCGATGTACGTGCATCTCGAGCGATGTACGTGCATCTCGAGCGATGTACGTGCATCTCGAGCGACGAACGTGCATCTCGAGCGATGAACGAGCATCTTGTGTACATTTTGTGTGACATACATGCATCCATTGTCAATTAATAAAAATATGGTCAGGAGCAAATATGATTACTAAAAGAGCACTAGGATCATTGGAAGAAATGTTTGCCATTGACTGCCGCCAATTGCTCTGTCAGGCTTACTTAGGAGTTCACCAGTCCGTGATGCACTGCATCTGTATCATAAAATTCCAACAACTATAAGGTTAAATAATGGCAAGTAGCGGAAGTAACATATACTATCTAAAACTATAAAGATGAATTATAGCTCACTCGAAAATGACCCGAGCAGATGTGTTTGTCATCAAGGAATTTCCCACAATTGTATCAAAGTACATAAAATCTGTAATATAATATCCTGATGTCTCACTGCCACCACTGTAATGGAACGTATACTCACAATGATTTTGAGTAAAACAAGATTGCCTTTCAACAACACATCTTTGGTCTGAACATAAGACCGGTCGAGCTATTGACGAGTTTGATGGATCAAATAATTCTAAGCAGTTCTGATACAAGAATAATCACGGATATGAACTTATGAGAGTACGCATCGAACCCGAGACTCGAAGCGTGCAAGTGAAGTGGAAAGGACCACCATATCGCACACCAAGAACGACCATACACTACACTCTATAGGCACCTTTTGTCTTCCCTTCATTAAGGGCTTTTGGGACATTTCACTTATGTTTGTAATACGTCTATAAATAGACTAGTTTTAGGTCTTAGTTCTTTAGTTGTTAAATGATATTGAAAGACTATTCTCTAGAGAGAGAGGGAGTTGTAACCAAAACTAGGGCAAGAACAAGTGTGGTACTCACTTGTGTTGCAAAATTGGCTAGAAACGTTGATGCTTGAGTGGTGGATTCCCTCTTGTGTCTTTGTAGAAGTGTGGTGTTACTATTGTAAGTCTTAGGGGTCCTTGGATTTGAGATATCCTTAGGTTCTTTGGTCTTGTAATAGTGTATGTCTCACCACCTATCTTTACTTTCATGTACTAGTTTGTTCTTGTTTTAGTGAAAATCGTTGGTTCTTGTTATCTTGTGTTGTTATTCCTCTTGTTATCTTGTGTTGTCCTTGAGTTTGTGGGCTGTTATCGTATCATTTGGTATCAAAGCTTGTGGTTGATTTTGTTCCAACAAAATCAATCTTGGGCTTGCTAGAAAAATCAAAAAATAAAAAGAGAAAGAAGTGTTCTTGTTCTTGTTCTTGTTCATGGACGAGAAACTTGTAGTGTTCTTGTTGTAGTCTTGGCCGAAATTCATGGAGTCTAGGTCTAGGATTTCTTTGTTATTATTATTATTTCTTGATTCACTAACACTAAAGGTATCTAGATCTATATTTGAGCTTAAAAACTTGTTAAAGTTGTGTTGTGAACAAAGTCCTAGATTGAAATTTGTGGACTTATTGTGGAGGTTGGAGTGGGCGTTGAAGGTGTTGTTATTGTTGTTCTTAAAAAGTTGTTGTGTTCTTGTTGTTCTTTGTCACTTCTCTTATCTTGACCAACTTAAAGTAGTTAATAGATGTAGAAAAGGTGAAGACAAAGTTGGAAGACTTGTTGGTGAAAGGACTAGCTCACATCACTCTTGACTTGAAAACAACTTTTTCAACCACTTTCCTTGTTTCTAGGAGCCTTGTTTTGTGGAAACTAGTACAAGTCTAATCTCATCTTTTTGAGTTGAATTTGAAAAGATTTACAAGACTTGTGTTTTTCCCTCCAAATACTAATTATCTTCCATTCCAAAAGTATAAGGACTAAAAATTCCAAGAATGGTGATTAAAACTTGTGTGGGCCCGTGACCAATTAGGGGGTGACACATCACCAATTACTGTTCAAACGACAAATTTTAAGCTCAAATTTGATCTTCTAGTTTCATTTTTTTGTTTCTTTTGTTGATTCTAATACTAACTTACAAGCTAGTAACCACTTACTAGATTGTGAGTTGGTTTGAAACCGTTCTTTGTGTTTACATCCTTGTTTATTTTTTTTTTATTTTGGAGTCGTTGTAAACATTGGAATTCACCTCTCAACACCTCATGGAGTACAAGTAAGCATACAACACTTGTGAGATTAAGTGTGAGGAATCCGAGAACAAAGAAATAAAGAGAGAGTGTGAGGACCTTTCTTTTACAACTAATCCGTTTGTTGTCTTGTAGTGAAACTTCTTGGCTAAACTCAATTGAGCCGGATGAGATTGAAGGCAAAACTCGAGTTGGAGAGGAAGCCAAGGTGTAAAATAAAGACGTTGGCCGAGACTTAAAATTGTTGTGTTCTCGGTTTCTTCTTATTTTGTGGACTGTTTTGGAGCCATTTTCATTTGACGAGTGCCATGAATTTGAGGTCAATTTCCTCTCAAGATGGAGAGGATGATACAAGCACGATCATAAAGATGAACGTTTTTGAGTATTTTGGATGTAACCTCGGAGGTGTACGAGTTGAAGTGTTAAAAAGGGCTCCAAACTGCCCCTAAAAACACTCTATGGGTGCCTATTTGCCTACTTGATCATTAAAGGGCCTTTTTGTCATTTTATCTTTTTATTTGTAAAGTACTATAAATAGAACAATTAGGGTTTTAGTTCATTAGTTTTTGTTGAAAGAACACATCTCTTGAGAGAGAGGGTCTTTAGACCTAAACTAGGACATGAACAAGTGTGAATTCAGTTGTGATTGTGTATTGCTTGGAAATGTTGGTGCTTGAGCGATCGAATCCCTCTTGTGTCACATAAGAGTGTGGTGTTGCTATTGTAAGTCTTAGGGGTCCTTAGATTTAATACATCTTTGGGTTCTTAACCTTGTAATAGTGTATGTCTCACTTCCTATCATTACATATCATGTACTAGTTGTGTAGTCTAGTGAACCTTTTGGTTTTTGTTGTACTTGTAATCTTGTAACCGTTGGATTCTTGTTATTGTAGTGTTGTTCCTCTCATTATTGTTGTTTATCTCTTGTTGTTGTTAGTGCTTTTGGTGTCTTTTACACCTTGTTTCTTGATGTTGTTGGAATCGAGATTTGGTGTTTGTTGAGCTCTCGGGTTTCCCTTTGTTTGTGGACTAATTTTGGCTTGTTTTTGATACGTATCAAATTTGTATCATATCAAGTTCTGTTTTAGAAAGAAAATTTTCGTCAAACACTATTCTTAGCCTGAAACAATCATAAAATTGCTAAAAAGGTGGTTAATCTTAGCCACTAGATCACTAAAGTAAGAAAAAACCAAGAAAGACAACGTAAACAAGAATTCCTGAGGCCACAAATCCAACTTAGTACTTATAAAATCTACTAATAAACCCAAGAAATAATCAAACAAACAAGCTTTACCAAATATAATTTCCACTAGTCCTAGAAACTTCATTATCTCCTTCATTTCTTTAAAAGAGAAACAAAAAGAGAACTACCCAACTTCCTGATAGAGATGTACATGACCTAAGCTAGTTAGATATGATTTCTATCTCTATTTTGCTTGATATTTCTTCATGGTATCGGAGATTAGGCTTAATTAAAGAAAAATCATGAAGTATCAAATTCTCAATTTTACGTGTACTTGAGAAATCATAGATAAGATGATTAATTTTATCAATTTATCATTCATTTATCTATAATCTATCTATAATCTATATCTATAATATATTAAAGGTGTGAAGACCCTTAGAAAAGTTATTTGAACTTTTTGCCCTTTATTAAAAGACAATTCTTTAAACAAAATTGTCATTTACTATTTTTTATTATATTTAAAAAATAAAAAATCTCATTATTTTTTGCAAAATAGATATATAATAGGATTTTTGTAAACTAGATATATAATAAGAGTCCTAATAAACATTGTCTTATTTTTGGAAAAATAAAAACGTATGATTATAAATTTTCATTATTGTTGGCAATCTAAGAATTATACAAACACGCAGGTTTGCAAAAGTAGAAAACTGCCTTTTTTTTTTTTGTGGAAATTAAAAATTTTCCATTTATATTTTTAGCAAAATATTTTTAATTTGCAGAATAAAAATTGAAGTGAGAGTTTTTTTTTATTATATTATAGGAGTCCTTTTTTTAATCTCTTTTTACCCTAATACAAATTATATAGGAGTTAAAAATCATATTCTTTTTTGGTTTATGAATACTCCTTCTATAAAAGAAGTTGTTTTGTGTGGTTATTAAATTACGTGAATAAGAGGTACGTAGGAATAGCTATTTTCTTCTCTTAATGTTTTCATTTTTTTTGGTTTAATTTTTGTGCAACTCACTTTATTGCTATGTTGTCAATTGTGTATTTGGATTGATAATCAATTTCTAACAAATTCAACTCAAAATTTATGATTAGCTTAAATTAATTAACAATGAAAAATGGTTGGCTCTATTTGAGTGTTTGTCATCTATTGTATTGTATTGTGTTCTTAGTTCATCTATTATATTGTATTGTGTTCTTAGTTAAAATACAATATTTATTTTGATTTAATTGTATTATTTTGATATCTCTATCATTATATTGTTTTATTACAGTTTACAGGTGGTAGATGAATGTTGATTGACTTTTAAAAATATTTTTGGTAAATGTTAGTTTTTTTTTCTTTTTTTTTTTGTTTCCCAAGGTATCCCCACAGCTGGCAGCCGTGAGACTAATCCTCCGTTCCTCGGTCAGTGCATTTTGCGGTAGGAAACTGGCCACAGAATTTGCTCCATTCGCCAGAGGCGGGGATCGAACCCCCCACCTCTTGCTTAAGCGACATAGTGCTGAACCACTATGTCAACTCTGGTGGTTGGTAAAGGTTAGGTTTAATAAATGAATTCTCCATCTTTACATATCAAAAGATATTGAATTTAATTATTGTATTCATGTTTATTATTTAAACAAATATCCTATTTAGTGTAACGTTTGAACTCATTAAAGTGAGATACATGCGCTTCGCGTGTACACTTAAACTAGTATATTAAAAGTGTGAGAGGCGTTAGAAATGTGTTTGAACTTTTTACGCTTCATTAGAAGTCTTTGTTTTAGACAAAATAGTCTTTTCACTTTTTTTTTTCCTAATATTTAAGAGTTGAAAATTAATTAAATATATTTATGGTAAAGTCTTCCCTTATTAGATTACTACTTTTTCAGATTATTACAGAATTATATTTAAATATTTAAAATTAAGGAGTCCCAACATATATGGTAAGAGAAAAATATATTTTAAGAATTTATGTGTCTGAAATATATGGTAAGAAGAAAATATATTTTAAAAATCATGAAGTCCTAAAATATATAATAAGTAGAGAATATATTTAAAATTTATGAACTCCAAAAAAATACTATAAAATAAAATTATATGATAAATACAATCCGATCCTAAAAATATAGGAAGGCTATTTCATTACTTGAATTGAAATAAAAAAAAAAAAGACAAAATAGAACCAAATTTAAAACCCAACTTTAACGTCTGAAATTAAAAAGGAAAAAGAAATATAAAATTCAAATAGTAAAGTTTAATACAAAATTGAACCAAATTAAAAACGAAACTTTAATGTCTAGAAAAGAAAAGGAAAAAAAACTAAAATTCCCATAAGTAAAGTTTAGTTTATTTGGAACTCGCATTATTTTAATATTAATAAATAATATATGGAATAAAAATAAAGACCTATCATAATAAAAATCTTTTTTTAACTCCGTTATTAAAAATCGATCCTAAACATATTGGAAGGCTATTTCATTAATCTATAATCTATATCTATAATCTATAATCTACAAACTATAATCTATATTTATAACCTATAATCTATAATCTATAATCTATATCTATAATATATTAAAAGTGCGAAGGACCTTAGAAATATTGTTTAACTTTTTGTACTTCATTAAAAGTCTTTGCTTTGGACAAAATCGTCTTTTCACTATTTTTTTCTAATTCTTAAAAACAACAACAACAAACCCAGTATATTCCCACATAGTGGAGTCTGGGGAGGGTAAAATGTACGCAGTCCATACCACTACCCCCGAAGGAGTAGAGAGGTTGTTTCCGATAGACCCCCGGTTCAAGACAAAAGACCGTAGACCAACAGTCGTGCAACATGATAAAGAACAAAGAACCAACATCCACAAAAATAAAGTATAATTAACCAAAAGACAAACAATATGCTAAAGTAACAAAAGAACCAACATTCACAAACAAACAGTATAATTAACAACCCAAGGACCCCTTCCCCCATAACTGAAACTCCCAACCAAGCTATCCTTATTAGAACTAATCAGAATTAATTAAGAGTTAAAAACTAATTAAATATATTGATGGTAAAACTTTCCTTATTAGAACTAATCAGAATTAATGACAATTAATATTTTTTCCATTAGCTTAAGAATTCTAAATCAACTAAATTTGATTTTAAATATAGAAAAAAAGAAAAATAGTCGTACCACAAATATGGTTCAAATTGATGTGTCTCTTAATTTCTGGCAACAACGGAAAGTGGTACTGCATAACAAACACAAAAATGATGATCCATCAACCACTTGAAATTTCTAGTGGAAAAATATATATTTACTTGCAATAAACTATATGCTTATATTTATATTATTATATTAAAGTGTGAAGAGTTTTTGAAAAGTGATTTAAACTTTTACCATTCATTAAAAATCTCTGCAATAGATAAAATAATTTAATCTTAAATAATCAGACGTTACACGCGCGAGGCACGTGCGACTAAACTAGTATTAATAAAAGGTTTCAAGTTGATTTAATAAAATTAGTTTTTGTGTACATCATATGTGCATCTCGTGTGCTACACGTGCATCTCATGCGATGTACGTGTATCTCGTGTGATGAACGGGCATCTTGTGTGCATGTCGTGTGATATACGTGCATCCATTGTCAATTAATAAAAATATTTTAGAATCACATCAATATTATTTTTAAACATGAGTATTAGTATACTACCATTGTGAACTATCTTCTAGCTTAATTTAATATTTTTTTTATTAAAAAAAAATTGGGTAGATACATAATAACGCATGCTATACAAAAATGAGAAATAATTTAGTAGTTGACTTCTACCATATACCTACTTTATTACAAGAATGAGTAGTAAGTGCCAAACACTAATGCGTAACAGTATGTAAGGGTCATTGTGCAGTAAGTCTGTCAACAGGTCCGGGCTGGGTCAACCTGGATCCGACCCGTTTTATTTTATGATTCGTGGGCCTGTTCGGTTTCGAGTCCAACAGTATTTTTTCAAAAAACAAACCGGGACCGGCCCATTAAGGGTTTACCGGTCAAACATAAAAAAAAACGAAATTAAAAGTTTTTTTCTAATATACACTATATATACCCATCTATATACATTTTAAATACGTTGAACAATATACACACAACATATATACTACATTAGAAAACATATACACATGTATATGACTATACGTTAAATATATATACTACTTTAGAGTGTATTCAAAATATGTGCATATATACGTACGATATAATATATGTACTACTTTGATACAAATCTGTCCACCAAGATGTCAAAACAGTCCACAAAATATGAGAAGAACAAGCAACACAAAGGGATACAAGATGACAAACACAAGATTATTACAAGATTAATAACCAAGTATATTTCAACATTAGCCCCTAATGAATGTAATAATCAAAACCACACTCTTACGGTGATCGCCAAGGTAATCGACTCACCTCAAGATCCACCGTTTCTAAGCAAAGAACAATATTGGCTTTTCCAAGCCCTATACTAAGGATGACTTTTTCATGTCCTAACTAAGACTATAATAAGGTGGTCTACTCTCAAGAGAGAGGATTTCAAGTGTTTCAATCTTTCATCTTTCATAAACTAACTAGCAAATGAACTAATAGAACCTATTTATTGTCTAGCTTATTACATAACAAAATGACCACAATACCCTTAATGAAAAGGGGTGGTCATGGAGTGTTACTTGGACAAGGCTAAGTAACCAAAATGTCCTTAATGAAGGCCCAAAACCGCGAGTCCTCAATCTTCAATGCTCCAAGCAATCTTTCACACGTGGGATTGCTCTTTGGTGTACTCAAATCGGCCCCTTCATGTAGGATCCCATTTCCTTAATATGACCAAAGCTTGATGCCCCACGTACTGACTTCGAATGATGTCATTGAAAGCTAAGGTGGCCATTTGAATCGTATCATACTTTAAATAATATACATACAATATACATACACTATATATATACTAATTTTGAAAATTTGAATACATAATTATATATACACCTATATACGTTAAATATATATACTACTTTAGAGTCTATTGAAAATATATACACATATATACGTAGAAATACAATACAATATATGTACTACTTTAAATAATATACATACAACATATACATACTACATATATACTACTTTAGAAAACATATACACATGTATTCCTTAAATATATACTACTTTAGAGTCTATTGAAAATATATACACATATATACGTACCATACAATATATGTACTGCTTTAAATAATATACATACAACATATATATGCTATATACATACTACTTTAGAAAACATATACACATGTATACGTTAAATATATACTACTTTAGAGTCTATTGAAAATATATACGTACCATACAATATATGTACTACTTTAAATAATATACATACAACATATATACACTATATGCATACTACTTTAGAAAACATATACACATGTATACGTTAAATATATACTACTTTAGAGTCAATTGAAAATATATACACATATTATAGTCATATATACTACTTTAAAAACATATAAACATTAAGTATATACTATTTTAATATATAAAAAATATGTACACATATATGTAGAATATATACTACTTAAAATATCACTTGAAAGTTGAAACGATATACATACAACCCATATACACTATATGTATACGCTAAAATATTATATATGTATAATTTAGTGACTATAGAAAATATGCTACTTAATATAATAATACTCTAGGTTTTGAACTTAAAAAAAATATTTTTTCATTATGTGTATATATGTTTGTTATGTTTAATTGTCTATTACTTAGTGTAAAGTTTGATAGTAGATTAGTAATTTATTAAAACTAAGTATTTAATTCAAACTAAAAATTCAATTTAAATGGAAAAAATTATAAAGTAAGGAGTGAATGAATGTTGTATTTTATTGATTGCAAAATGATCCAAAATTTATAATTTACATGAATGGAAAATCTACAACTTTTGCATCATTTTTTCCAACTCATTCATGTTAATATTAACGGAAACTGGCATAGAATAATCAAAATCAATGGGGGAAAAACAGTGCATTGGACTTGATTGTGCTGAGTTCTCCTTTGAAGTCATCATTTCTTCAAGATTCTGTTTGTCTTTCGGGTCCACCTCCATTCCTTGATTTCTTAGTTCATCTCTACTCCAATCTCTGAGGCAAACTAGAACATTCATCGTATTGCTCTCCAATGAGTGTCGGTTGTCCCCAAGCTGTTGTCGTCCCTGACTAAAAGTGCTCTCCGATGCAACGGTTGACATTGGAGCATTCAATATATCTCTAGCTAATCTTAAAAGCACAGGATATTGTCTTTTATTATTCTTCCACCAATCCGAGGCATTGATCTATCGTCTACAATCCTCTACGGCGTTCGAAGATAATACTTAGCTCTTCCCGAGAAGTTGTTGTGTAAGTTCCTGCCTCAACGCTATTCCAAATATTTAAATCATAAAAGTAATCAGGATAACCACTATGTGCTGGTCTTTTAGAAGATAATGACTCCTCGGGAGCACGAGGAGCGATAGTTGGAGTGATATTTGTCTGTACAGCTACATCAAGTAAATCGACATAATGGTTATATAATTTTTTGATGTAAACGTTCGCATCACTCATAGTCGTAAACAAATCTGGTTGTTCTTGTTCTTCATCTTCAGAATCATGTAGCATACATTCAGTCGAACCAACAAATGAACCGCAAAATTAGTTAAAAGTCAATGTAATAGGAACTTTACTAGCAAGACAAGTTTTTAAATAATTATACGTAGCATTCCATCTAGTATCACATTCTTCAAGCATAAATATCAGCGTAAGTCCATTTTGTTCACATTTAACTTTAAATTCTCACTTTTTTTTTCGATTATTTCTTTTAATAAAGACAACAGCAAGCCAGATCTTCTCAATATAAAACTCAAAAAATTCAAGACCATCTCTTACAATTGAATTATATATATGACAAACACATCTAACATGAAATATTTCAGGTAACGATAGAGAGAGATCATTTTTTAACTTTTCAATAGCTGTGTTGTTGTTACAAGCATTATCAAAAGCAATAAATATAACTTTTCTTTCAATACCATAAAATTCTGCAACTTTACTAATAGATTCAACAATAAATTCTCCAGTATATCTACGATCTTCATCATACAAAAAAGCTAGAATACATTTTTGCATAACAAAATTATTATCTATCCAGTGACAAGTATTGGTTAAATAATCATTTGTAACAACAGAACGATCAAGATCAGTAGTTAGAGTCATTCTACATTGAATATTTTTTAACAATGTAGAAAAATAATAAACATATTGTGAATGAAGTCTAAAAATATCAACACGACAAGTACTTCTAGGAATATCATTAAACATAGGATTATAAATTGCTTGAATATAATGAATAAAAGCATTCAAAGAAGGAAAAGTGAAAGACAAACAACCCACAACCACCATTTTTGCTATTTCTTCCTGGTCCCTTAATTTATTATAATTCTTAATTACCTGACCGATTGTTGGGTCCATTCTAGTTTGTTTTGGCCCACCAATAGCCTCACCATTTTTTGAAATAAATAACTCTCTTTAGTGATTCTCTCTCATATGTCTAATTAACGTACCCGTACCTCTTTGATTGCCTCATCTTTTATGCTCATATACTTGTTGACAAATATTGTATTGCACCTTAGTTTTTCTTCTATATGTGTAAAAAATTTCAATGCAATACTAGTTTTTCTACGACTTTTAGGGACAACGGGAGGATGGGGAAGAAGATTAACCGATTTAAATCTAATATTAGCATTTCCTACTGTGGGTGTCTCACCAATATTTTCATCATCTTCATCTAAATTAACCACATCAACTTCATTTTCTTATTCTATACCATAATTTTCTCGAGCTTCTGCATAATCCATATTGTGATCACCTACACCTACTTCTTCTTCAAAAGGTTGACTAAGCGGTACCTGAGACACACATGTATATCTACTACTTGAACTATCTCTACCACCACTAATTCGCTTTTTACTACCACTACCACTTTCGGAACAAAAACTTTTGACACTTTTACCGAGGTTTCTTAATTTATCCATAATATAAATCAAACTAAAAAAAATCAAAATACAAAAAAATAATAAAATTAAATATTCAACAATTAATACACTAGTTAAAATTAAAAGTAAGAGATAGAACGAAAATACCAAATTTTAAAAGTATCCGAAAGTTGCAACTTTAAAATACTTTCACTCGTATTTGTAATTGCAAAATAAAAAATAAAATTGAGCACTTTAGGAGATATATAGAATATTTGAGAGAATGAAAACTGTGTGAAAAATGATTTGAAAGTGTAGGGTATTTATAGAAAATTTTTTGGATTTTAAAAAATATTTTAAATTATTTTTTTAAAATGGGCCAAAGAGCCGTTTGAGGCTCCAAACGACTATATAGCCGTTGGGTCCAATGGCTACTTTTGGCCTAAATGGCTATGTCCAAGTTTTTTATTTTTAAAAAAATCGGGTCGGTTCGGGTCGGGCAACCGGTGAGCTTAGTCCTGGTTGAGTCTGGACTGGGTCAACCGAACCCAAAAAAATGGTCCAGCCAAGGACTAAAACCCTGTAGCCCGGGGGCTGATCGGGCTGGGTCAAACCGGGTTGATCTTGTTAAATGGGTCGGGTTTAGGAGGCGGGGTAAAACCGGCCTATTTGACAGCCTTATTGTGCAGTGAACTTTGTCTTGACTTGACATTCTTGGTTTTCCATTGGCTTCTTGTAGTTTAAACATTGACAGCCTGAGAACCTAAAATTTGAACAGATTGGACGACGACATGCGTCTTAACTTAACGCGTCAACTGACTGAAGTTATACTTTAATTTACTAGAGATGAAATAGTTTCCCCTATGTTAAGCATTTGGTAAAAGAGCGTATGGATAACTGTATGACTTACAATCGTAATTGGCCCATCTAATCCGCTATTCATCCAGATCATAAAAAACGATCTTGTCTTTTAGAACAATATCTGCATGGAAAATATGAACAAATAGAATTAACACAAAAGAAGCAAAACTAGCAGACAGTTAAAACAAGACCCTATGTTTATGCACAGATTCTTCTGATGCTAAGGTTTTTGTTGTGATAAGACTTTTAAAAGTAAAGGATATATACGAATCTCAATAGCCGATTTAGCTCAGTAACTCAGCGAGCAGACATAGAGGTGCAGGGAAACAAAAAAAAGGGAGTTAAAAAATGAGGACAGGGAAAAGTGCACTCATTTAACTTGAAAAAGATTACCTCCGAGAACTTCAATCCTTGGCTCAGAGATTTATGAAAGCCCATGCACCAGAGAGCGGAACCACCCTACAAAACAAAACTGTACTGAGTGCGATAAATTACTTTCATAACTAAATTGCGTGCACTAAAAAATTTAAATAGGGAGAACACATTTAGGGTCACTCCTTAGGTGGAAAGCCATGCAATAACCGAAAAGCCTAGCTTCCCTAATCCAAAGATCCCGTTAATTGCTCTTTAAGGAATACTTAGGTCACCTGTCCCTGATGTGCTGCACCTGTATCATAAAACCCCAATGACGAGAAGAGAAAGTAACATATATTATCTAAAACTATAAAGATGAATTACTGCTCACCCGACCAGATGAGTTTGTCATCAAGGAATTCACCACAATTGTATATAAGTGCATAAAATCTTCTATATAATATCCTGATGTCCCATTACCATACCGTAATGGAACGTATACCCACAATGATTTTTAGTAGAACAAGATTGCCCTCCAATAGCACATCTTTGGTCTGAACATAAGACCGGTCGAGCTGTTGACGAGCTTGATGGATTAAAGAATTCTAAGCGGTTCTGTGATGAAAAGTGCTCTGTTTTTGCTTCACTCTAAGGATCCCACTAATAATAGTCTTCTTCTATCATGTAGGGATCTTCTTCTCGGCCTGAGGAACCCCCCGCTGAAGCATGAATCACGCCAAACAAATGAAGTTGTTGATCGTTTGCCTAAAGAAGGATTGAAGTTGCCCAACAATAAACCTTTTGTTATCTGGAATGACCCCCTAGTATTAAGAAGTTTTTGGAAGTGGCCACTCTTACTGCACCTTTTGTAGGGCCTGTTGTGCCCATTACTAATATTTTCTATTCTAGTGCCTGTCCTGCTGTAGTATTAGACCATCTGCCATCAGATGTTTCTGTTTTATCCTATGATGCATATTATTAAATAAATAAAATTATCTATAAAAAAAATATTGAAAATGAGCCTCCAAAAGTTAATTTTATTTTTTCCTCAAAATTTCTCTTCAAAATTTAGCAATACATTAAATTGTTTCTTAAAAATAATATATATAAATCATATTTTTTAAAAAAATAGGTCCCAAAAACTGTTTGACCAAATTTTTAAAATCAACTTATTTTAGTAAGTGTTCTTTTAAGAGATGCTTTTCAAAAAAGTACTTTTGACGAGAAATAGTTTGTGTTTGGTCAATAAATTCAAAGAACACTTTTGAGAAGCAATTAGTGTTTGACCAACCTTTTAAAAAGTGTTTTTAAGTATATTTTTTTCAAAAGTACTTTTTAGAAAAGTTTTTTCTAAGGAAAAGTTGTTTTTAGCTTATGAAAAACTATTTTTCTACCCTTCAAAAACACTTATTTTTTTCAAAAGTTTGACCAAACATCTCATTTTATAAACAACTAGTGACTTTAGGAAGTTTGACCAAACATCTTATTTTATAAACAACTAGTGACTTTATGGTCGAAAATCAAAATGGTATAAATATAGTACCAAGTGTGTGCTTGAAAATCTCATCTTATCTCCTTCAACGTGAAATTATTTCACCACCTCCCATAAGCATCTATTAACCTAGAGATTATAATTTCAGAATTATAATTCCAAAATAATTTAAAGTTTACATAACATTGTTTTTCAACAAAAAATTAAAAGAAATATTGAGTAGATATTAGGCCGTAAAATAAAAAAATGATTACATATAACATATAGCTTAGCTTGCCATAATAAGCAAAATATTGATTGGACCTAATAGATAATTTAATAGAAATTTTTATCTTCGGAAAAGGGTCTACTATACCCTTCAACTATTGAAAATGGTACATAAATATCCTCCTTCCACATTTAGGCTCAAAAATATCCTTTCATCCATCTATTTGGCTCAAAAATATCTTTAGTGTATTAGAAATAACTAAAAAATGCCCTTATTCCATCTATTGGTTCAAAAATACCTCTCCATCTACCTATTTGGATAAAAAACGCCTTTAACATGAAATTTAAGTCCAAAAATATCTCCTTCTTTTAACAAATTCTGATGTTGAATATAATTTTTTTCAATTAAATACATGACATTATTTTTATTAGTTCACATGTAATTAGACTCAAATTCATTCACAATTTAACCCATTCAGTATACTCCCACAAAAGGTAACTGTACGTCTGTAATATAAATAACAAAAACTAAGGAATCACTCGAATTGCCACAATGGAAGATTAGATTGATTATATAACAACAAACAACAACATATTCAGTATACACCCACAAAACACGTCTGAAAAAAGTAAGTGTACGTCCGTAATATAAATAACAAAAACTAAGGAGTTGCATTATCTAATAAAATCTTAATACAAAGTAAAGCGTGATTAAAAAGATATAAAGCCAAAGTAATTAACTAATAATTAATTACATAATATTAAAAGGGAGAACCAAAATAATTAATTTTCATAGGGTTATGTTCTACAATTTTTCTATCAAAAATCTTTGTAAAATATTTAATTTCCATCAATTTGCTGTACTTTTTATGCAGGTTTTCTCTGAGTCTGAGCTGTAATTTTTAGCACGCATACACAACGATGACATAAAAAAAATATTCACTTGATTAATAATTGAAGGCAAATAAATATATTGGAAAAATAAAAGATACATTATCTTAAAAGAAAGAGTCCCTTAATATAGAATTATAAAATAAATAGTAAAATAGAGTAAACTCGCACAATAATAATAACACACCCAGTGTATTCTCATGAAATAAGGTCTGACAAGAGTATAAAATATACGCAGTTCATATGGTGGCAGAGCCACCTTTTCTCTAGGGGTTCACCCTAACCCCCTTCAACGAAAAATTATACTATTTTTATATTTATTTTTACAATGTTAAAAATATTTTTTATGCATATATAGTAGATATTGAACCCCCTTCGACTAGTTCGTATTATATACTTCTGAACCCGCTCAATGAAAATTCTGGCTCTGCCACTGTGTAATACCCCGTGCTTCTACCTAGCTTAAAATCGTCCCAGAAATGTTAAAGACTTGCTTTAAAAGATGAATCCACTTTTATGCATGTGGAATTTTTAAGATTTTGACTTTTTGTTGTTTGGAAAATTGAATAATCTTTTCATCGATACCAAATTCGCCCAAATCAGACACCCGGGCGAAGAGTTAGAGTCATTTTAGTAAGACAGTGTGCCACTTGAGCCATCAACGCATCGCGGCGCATGCCAAAATGGCAATCGTCAAAATTCAGTGAGCTTCAGCGATTATGGAGCATCGCGCCAAGGCTCAATTTCAGAGTTGTCAATTTCCAGTGTACCAACGCGATTCCTTCGGGTCGCAGTACACTTTCAGTTCACAAATGATGTAGCAACGCGATTCTACCGCGTCGTGCCGTCAGCCCGGTTTCAAGTTGGCAATTTCCAGTGACACGACGCGATAGCGTCGTGTTGCGCCAACCTACCAAATCGGGATATTTTGACGAAAATTAAATATTTTGTCCAGGGATAAATTAGTCTTTTTTCAAAGTTTTAACATGTCCAAGTGCGGGATTTAATCCCTAAAAATGTTTTAAACTATTATTTTACTCATTTTTCTCTAAAACAAGAGCATTCTCTCCCAATAAACAAAACCCTAGCTTTCAAGAACTCAAAGTCAATTCCAAGAATCTTTCCAAGAACTTCAAGAAACTTACAATCAAGGTATGTCAAGTGTTGATTCATGGGTCCCTTTTACCCATGAAGCTCAAGAATCTCTTTTCAAAATCCAAGAATTTGTGTATTTATGAATGTTCATGATTTAGTTGAATTTAAAATTCATATTCATGTTATGGTTGGGTTTTGATTCATGTTTTGAATTAAGTTTTCCAATGATTGATCCTAGTATGTGATGTTTTACATAACATTCATGATAAACCCTTCAAATTGCAAATTAACTTATGCAACCATGATAATTAGATGCATTGATGATGGAATAACCAAAGTATGCTCCCCATGTGTTTGATAAAATTCCTATGTGAAGGAAAAGTGTCATTATAGAATGTTAATATGAAATCCCCATATATGTACAAGTCAATGCATGTCAAGTGTTTGATGAAATGTCTTAGTTAATAAATTATGGATATATATATATATAACCATTGTTGTGCTTTTGAACTTGTGCCATGATTTACTTTTATGCCATCGAGTTCTGGGGGTATTTATACCCGATAATTTAGCTGCGTGCCTAGAGCTAGTGTCACTTTTCACGATACTCTTAGTCAAGCCATGATCAGTAGAATTTAGTTAGTCTTAGGACTCCGGAAAAACTCGGTAAATTTAGTATCAATCTCAATAATCTTATAAATCTCAGTAGTCTCAGTTAGTTATCAGATCTTAGTAGTATTCCGTCAGTCCATAGAACTCAGTAAACTCAGTCTAGTTCAGTTTAGTGTCTATTCAGCTGGGAGTAGTATTCAGCACCAAGCGAATCCAAGGATGAGGGCTCACCTGTCAGTCAGTAGAGGTGTGATCCTTGGAAGAAATCCTTGCATTCCAAAACTACGTAGCCAGCGTAGGTTAAGATATATCCCTACGAGTCTAGAGATAATACATCGCATTTGAGTTCTCCTACCAGCGAAGGGTTGATGGAAGTGCTCCCTGTCAGCAGAGGGTTAACTCACAGCTTGTCCTTACCCGTGGCACGGTACTGACACCCTTCCAGCTGGGATTACAGGTTGGACCCCACCAGTTTAGATTTGGGGCATATCGGTTAGATGATTACCTCCCACAGTCTCAGTTTCAGATCCAGTCTCAGTAATAGCACTCAGTTCAGTTCTACAGATTTCAGGACTGTCAGATACAGTCAGCTAGCTTAGTAAATAACTTAGATAGTTTTTCAGAATATAGACTGTCAGATACAATCATCTACTTCAGTATAGAACTCAGATAGTTCTATAAATTCAAGACTATCTGAAATAGTCACTCAATAGACTCAGTTATTCAGTATCCCAGTATCAGGATACCTGTTATCAGTCATCCATGCTATCAGTATATTCAGTACTCAGAACCCCTATGTTTCAGTTACAGTCATGTTTTCATGCATGTATCTTCACACAGTCATGTTCATGTTTATGTTAGTAGTCGGTTATAGTTCATGCATATGAACTCTTGCATTCAGTCTTACATCACCTTGCGTACCAGTACATTCACACGTACTGATGCATACTTTTCTTTTATGCTATGGTTTTTTATACCATAGGTTCGGACGCTTAGGTTCCCGATCGCACATAGCAGCTCAGATCTAGCAGTCAGAGTCAATGGTGAGTCCTCATAGTTTGAGGACATGATCAATTTATTATATCATTATTTTAGTACTTAGATATTTCAGTAGTTGGAGTTGAAGTTAGTTGGGGATATATCGCATCAACTCCTTATTCAGATAGTTCAGTGTTAGAGGCTTTTAGACAGTTATTTCAGTTTTGGTATTATGATACCGTATTAGTTAGATGTTATGTTTTATCAGATATTTGAACCTTATGGCCTTTCAGCCTTTATTTTTGCATTTATACAGTATATTATGCAGTACTCAATTACATATATCAGTCATGGGTTAGCTTATGGTCCCTCGATGATATAAGTACGACCACGAAGATGGACGCATGTAAGAATGTAATGAACCTAGGGCTTGGAGTGTGCGAGTGAAGGACTTAAAACACACCAAACCGACCCTAATCTCACACTTGGAATGTAAAGAGGAGCCTTGGAACACAAGAAGGCAGCCCCTAAATACACTTAAAGGGATCCTAGCTCTTAAAAGGGCATTTTGGACATTTTGTATTTTATTTGTAACCTAGTATAAATAGAACATTGTAGGGCTTTTAGACTTAGATTATTCATGATGTTGTAAGTCTTGAAACACAAAGAAACACAAGTCTTCTCTCCTTGAGGCACCAAAACTGAAATTAGGCATAGAGAGTGTAGAGTCACTCTTGTTGATCTCATGGCTTGGAAACGTGATACTTGGAAGGTGGATTTCGACCTTGTGTCTTTGTAAGAGATAGGTGAACGTTGTGTATAGTGTTAAGGGTCCAAGAGTGGAATATGCTCTTGGTTTCTTAAGATTATACCTTCATTAAGTCTATCTAACTATCCTTTTACTTTTATTGTAATCTTGTAGTAGTTTGTGTTCTTATAACCGTTTCAATCTCTTGTTAGTAAAATCGTGTGTTGTTCCTATCTTGTTATTTTTGTCCATATCGCCATATTGTTGCTTTTTTAGTTTATTTACACCTTCAATATCTTGTTGTTATTGTGTTTTTATTATTGTTGTAGTGAATCTGAGAGTGGTCACCAAAGGGGTCCTCAGTTCTTCAAACTTGTGGACTGATTTGGTGTTTGTTTAGTGTTTATCTTGTGCATTCTTGTATCATTTGGTATCATAGCATGGCTTGATATTTTTCCCACAAGATCAATCTTGGGCTTGTTAGTTGAAAAATAAAATAAAATAAAATTGTTGAAAAACTGAAAATTCCGGAAAAAGTGCAATCTGCCCGTGTTGTGTTCTTGGCCGAGAATTGCGTTCTTGTTGTGTCTTGGCCAAGATTTTTATTTGTATTGTGTTTATAGTGTTAGATTTTTTCTTCAATAACACTTGAGTCCATATCTAAGTTTGAGCTTTGTTGTTGTTGTCATGAACAAGTAAGACCGTGTGGTAGACATTATTGTTGAAAAACTTGACTTGGCTCTGTGTGTAGTTGTTGTTATTGAAAGGAGTGTTGTTGTTGTAGTTCTTGGTGAATGTTGTTGGGTCCTTGAAGTTCTTCACAACCTTCATCTCTTGTTAAAACCGAAGACACAACACTAAAGAGACTTGGCCGTTTGTTGTTGTGGATTGGAGTAGGAATTGTTATTGTTCTTGAAGATTGTTGTTATTGTTCTTGGTGTGGTTGTTGTTGTTCTTGAAGTTATTCACCTTCCTTCATATATTGTTAGAACATAAAGTGAGTGCTAAATCCTAAAAGGTGAAGGAAAAAGGTGTATGTACTTGTTAGTATTGAAAGACCCCCAACTACCAAAAGACCTTATATCACTTCTCAACTACTTTTTCATGATTTAAGGACTCATGTTTTAAGAAGAAGTACAAGAAAAAGTCAAGTCTTGAAAATTGAAAAGTGCTCCAAGATTTATTTTCCCTCCTAAAACAAATTCCACCAATCCAAATTAATTTTTGACCAAGACTTTAACATTTGAGAATAACCACTTGATAAAACCGAACCAATACGTGGCCAGATCATCACTTCTACTGTTCACACAATATTTTCGAGCACAAAATTCTATATTTTTTAGTTTCATTTTGTTGTCTCTTAGTTTAATTTAATTGATCCTAGTACTAATTAACAAGCTAGTAAATTTCTACTAGGTTATCACTTCGTTCTTGAATCCGTTGTTCGTGTCTACGTTTCATTTGTTCTTTTTCTCTTTTGTGAATTCATTGTATCTTGTTGGTTCAAGTCCGTAAGTATATTTTCTTTGAGTCAACTCAAATGAAAATCTATTCCAGACCAAGGTGAACTCCTCCCTCAATCGCTCACGAAGTACAAGTCGACTTTCAACACTTGTGAAACCAAGTGTGAGGTAAAAATTTAGAGTGAGAGTGTGGTGAGGCATTTTTGAGCTAACAAGTTTTTTTGTTTTTTTGTTTGTTGTTGTCTTTTCTTAGGTACCATGGCTGCCACCAATCTCGTTGCCACGTTTGACCGCATCACCGACAATATTGAGGACATAAAATGGAACGTTGAAAGGCTACGCCAATTGGTATCCATACTTATCCTAACAATTCCAAAACCTAAGGTCCAAACACCTTGCGGTGAGAGCTTCCCGAAGGAAGTTGCTGCCCAAACTTGTGAAGGACTTTCACACCAAGGTAAACACGAACGTACTCATGGACGTCAAGGTAAAATAGCTATCTCTTACACTTTGATACATGTGGATGATGAACATGTGACTAATAAGCCGTTGAGTGTGAGTAGTAGCTTACCTACATATGAGTATATTGATTCCTTACCACTTGTGGATGATGTACATGTTGTACGAGTAGATACACTAGTTGATCCTATAGATGACTGAATCGACTCTTCTAGTAAGATCGATTTGTGTCCACCTAGTGTTGAAGTATTGTGTTAAATGAAAGTATATCGTCGAGTGAAATTTCTGTTGACCAACTTGTGTGTAAAACTTGCCCACCACGTGAGAATATGTGTGATGTGATTAATGAGTCTCAAGTGAGTGAAGAATTTGAAAATGTTGGTCAAGAAAAAAGGAGTGAACCTATGAGCCTATGTTGTTGTAAAGATTCTAATGTTTTCTTGGCTTATAGGGTTAATCGTGTGCTTGATATATATTTGAAGCTTGATAATGATTCCTTAGAGAGTGAAAGTTCCAAATCAGTCCAAGGGTTAGATCATTCACTCTTTAGGTATAATGTCTTGTTTGAAGATAGTTTAAACACTCCTAATAGACATAGTGGTGAAAATGCTGGTATAGCTTGCCTTCGAAGCTATCCTATATGCTAACCCACTATGGTGTGACAACATTCCTCCTAAAGATGGAAATCTTTTCTTGGAATATGAGAGTACTCTTAAGGGTAAGGAATGTGTGGTCTTGGAAACTACTTCTTCTTTTACTTTGTATGGCTTTTCCGAGGACACCATAGTAGAAGTAGAATTGAATGCCACCTTTCTCTACTCTGTCTTTACTTATGATGATATGTATGCCAATGTAGAGAGTAGGTCGTGTGGTTGTGGCAAAGACTAAGGGAAATGGGTGTGTTGTTTAGACCCGTGTCTACGGACTCTTCCCGTTTGATCCCGGTGCCATCTTAGGGTGGGGAAGATTTACTCTCGGCTTAGGTGCGTTTATTTTGGGTGACTTTTGTCGATGGATTCATAATGTTTAACACTAAGGACTCTTGGTTATATGTCAAATATGAACCACTTTGGCATGTCGAGACTTGTTGTTGGCCGAGACTTGAACTCAAAGGGTCCTCGGTTTCTCTTTTTTTTTTTTGGGGTGGGCTGTTTTAAGTGTTTTGAGTGCATACCATTATTGTTTATTTTTGCTAATCCTAACACTCATGCCATGAGAAAGTGTGGTTGTTTATCTCTCTTTGATTTTTCAAGGCATAGATTCAAGGTCAAATCCTTTTTAAGGAGGGGAGGATGATACAAATACGACTACGAAGATGGACGCATGTGAGAATGTAATGAACCCGGGGCTTAGAGTGTGCGAGTAAAGGACTTAAAACACACCAAACCGACCCCTAATCTCACACTTGGAGTGTAAAGAGGAGCCTTGGAACACAAGAAGGCAGCCCTTAAATACACTTGAAGGGAGCCTAGCTCTTAAAAGGGTATTTTGGATATTTTGTATTTTATTTGAAACCTAGTATAAATAGAACATTGTAGGGCTTTTAGACTTAGATTATTCATGATGTTGTAAGTCTTGAAACACAAAGAACACAAGTCCTCTCTCCTTGAGGCACCAAAACCGAAATTAGGCATAGAGAGTGTGGAATCACTCTTATTGATCTCATGGCTTGGAAATGTGATGCTTGGGAGGTGGATTATGACCTTGTGTCTTCGTAAGATATAGGCGAACGTTGTGTGTAGTGTTAATGGTCCAAAAGTGGAATATGCTCTTGGGTTCTTAAGATTATACCTTTATTAAGTCTATCTAACTATCCCTTTACTTTTATTGTAATCTTGTAGCAGTTTGTGTTCTTGTAACCGTTTCTATCTCTTGTTAGTAAAATTGTGTGTTGTTCCTATCTTGTTATTGTTGCCATCTCTCCATATTGTTGCTGTTTTAGTTTATTTACACCTTCAATATCTTGTTGTTATTATGTTTTTATTGTTGTTGTAGTGAATCCGAGAGTGGTCACCAAAGGGGTCCTTGGTTCTTCAAACTTGTGGACTGATTTGGTGTTTGTTTCGTGTTTCCTTTGTGCATTCTTGTATGTAGCTGCCACATCAGCTATTTAATAACAACCCCAACCACTATAAATAGTGTTGGTTTCTTTCTCATCAACACTAAAAAATTTCCAAATCTAAGATTAATCTTGAACTTATTGAAGTTGTTGATGTGAACAAGGTGTGGCCAAGTTGGATGTTGTTGTTACCTAAACCTTAGCCGATTTGATGGTCTTGTTGTAGTGGAGTTGGAAACTGAAATTGTTGTTGTTCCTGGAGTTGTTGTTGTGTTCTTAAGGTTCTTCACCCTTTCATCATCTTGTTAATCCTTAAAGTGCAAACTAAATCTAAAAAGGTGAAAGACAAGCTTGTAGTAGTTGTTAGTGAAAGACTTGTCTCTATCACTTCAAAGACTTTTCATCTACTTTTCCTTGATTTAAGGACCTTGTTTCAAGGAGAAAGTTCAACGAAGTCAAGTTTTGCTTTTGAAATTTGAACAAAAAGGCTCCAAGATCACTTTTCCCTCCATTAACCAAATCCACCAATTCCAAATTGTATATTGATCAAGACTTGAAATTGGTAAGTAAAATTTTGATAAAACTCGATGCCAATAGTGGACTGCCACGTCACTAAAGTACTATTCACTCAATATTTTTGAGTTCAAATTTTAGATTTCTTAGTTTCATTTTATTGTTTCCTAGTTTCGTTTGTTTGCTCGACACTAATTGACAACCTAGTAATACCCTACTAGCTTGTAAGTTAGTTTTGTGTACGTTCTTCGTGTTAACGTTGTTTGTTGTGTGCTTTTCTCGTTTGAGTCGTAGTATCTTTTTTGGTTCAAGTTCGTACATTACTTATTTGAGTCATTTCAAACAAGAATCTACTCCGACCTCGAGCCACAATTGGGATCAAGTAACCTCATTGGAGTATAAGCGAGTTATCAACACTTGTAAGGCCAATAGAGTGAAAAATCCAAAGTGTGAAAATGAGGGATTGTGGACTATTTTGAGACGCATTGTGGACTATTTTGTGACTTGTGGACTGATTTTTGCTAATCTTTAATGTGTTTGTTGTTTTCGTGTTATTTGATTAGTACCTCTTGTTGGGTACAATGGAGAATGAGGCTGAAATGCCTAGTTGAGTTAAATCAATCATGGAAAGGCTTGATGCCATAGATAGGCGGATAACGGACAGAATGGAAGGAAGATTGGAAGGGATGGAAGACTCTCTGTGCAAGAAGTTGGATAACTTGATGGAGCATCTAAGACTTCCTAATCAAATTCCCGTGAGTGGCCATGCTCCACATGAGCTAAAAGGTAATCAAACTAACTTTTGCACTCTAGTGAATGAGGATAATAGCCAACTAAGTGTGAATGATAGTTTGTCTTTAAGTGAGCTGAATGTGCCTTCATTTTGTGATGATAATGTACAACTTGAGATTGTGGATACACTAGTTGATTCACCTAGTGTCGAAACCATTGTGAAAAGTGGTAGTACATTGTCTTATGGAAGTCATGAAGAGCAACTTGTGTGTGAAAATGACGATGTTGGATCTGTTGGCCGAATGACTAAGGATGACTCTCTAGTTGTTTTTGTTATTGACCATGATAGTATAGAGGGGACATTTGATCACTATTGTAGTAGTATTGGGGTAAGGAAGTGTATTCCCAACCCATGCCCATGGACACTCTACCCATTTGATTTTGCTGATCATTTAAAGTGTGTTGATGAGGATGTATTTTGGAATGACTTGAATGTGCATGGAACGCATGGCTTTTCTCTCTCGGCTTTTAATTCTAATTGTTGTTCCAAGAAGAGTCTATGTTTTCCACCTGATAAGCGGCGCTTGTTCCTTGTTTTTGTCATACTTATGTGGATAAACTAGTTGATTCTCCCTTGGTAGGGTATTCGAGTAAGAGGGATGTTTGGATATATGTGAAGTTTAAGCCACCTTGGCAAGATGATATGATTGATTATACTAATCGTAACCCTCATACCTTGAGGAACTTTTGTTTGCTTTTCCTTCCTATTGCTTTGCAAGGTTTGGATTCGAGGACGAATCCTTTTTAAGGAGGGGAGGATGATACGGGTACGATCATGATCGGGGTCCAATGCATCAAGACTCGAGCTCGGGGGGCTTCCCATCCAAGGAACAAGCTTTGAAGTGTAGAGAACAAGTCCCACAAGCTCCAAAACTGTTTACTATTCATCCGCGTTCACTGTTCATCCGCCCTTTGCAAGGTTTTTTTTAGTCATTTGTAATAATTTAACCTAGGTATAAATAGAACCTCATTATGTAATTTTTGGGAGATTTTTGGAGAATATGTTTTGTAGCCTCTTTGAGAGTCTTTGGCAAGGTGGAATCCTTGTGTTGATTATTTGCTTAAAAACAGAGATTGCATGGGAATTTCGGTTCCGTTGAGGTAACGTAAGAGATAGGTTTAGGTTGTGTGTGATATTAAAGGTCCAAAAGTAGAATAAGCTTTTGGGTTGTTAATATTATACCATCCCTTTGTCTATCTATCTATCTTTACTTTCTTGTAATCGTTTATCTATATCTAGTGTAATTCATTTGTGTTCTTGTCCTGTAACCGTGTGTTGTTGTTATTGAATCTTGTTCATAAATTTTTGTTGCTGTTTTAGTGTGTTTTACTATTGATATCACTTCTATTCTTGTTCTTCTTGCGAATCCGAGAGAGATCATCAAAAGGGTCCATAGTTCTTGAACTAGTGGACTGATTTTGGTATTTAGGTTGTTTTGTTCTTGGGGAGTTTGGTATCATTTGGTATCAAAGAATGGCTTTATATTGTTCTTAAAATATCAAATCTTGGGCTAGCTCACTTGAAAAATAAAAAAAAAAGTTGAAATCTAAAAATTCCAAAAAAAAAAGCAATCTGTCCATTTTGTATTCTTGGCCGAAATTGTTGTCTTGTGGTGTTCTTGGACAAGATTTGTTCTTGAGTCTAGATCTAGGAGTCTTTTATTTGTCTTGTGTGTTTTTAGTGTTAGTTTTGTTCTTCACTAACACTTTGTGTCAATCTAGATTTGAGCTTTAAAGATTGATGTTGTTTTTGTGAACAAGTAAGGTCGTGTGGTAGACATTATGGTCGAGAAACTTGACTTGGCCATGTGTGTGGTTGTTGTTGTTGAAAAGAATGTTGTTATTGTTCTTGAAGATCTTCACAACCTTCATCTATTATTTTAAAAAAAATGCAACACTAAAGAGACTTGACCGTTGTTGGTAGTTTTGTATTCTTGGCCATGTGAAAAACATTGTTGTCTTGGAGTTGGCTGTGTGGTTGTGTTGTGGATTTTGGTAATTGTTGTTGATTGTTCTTGGTGATTGTTGAAGTGTTCTTGATGTTCTTCCAAACCTTCATACCTTGTTAAAATAAAGTGAATGCTAGATCTATAAAGGTGAAGAGGAAAAGGTGAAGAATTGTTAGTCTTGAAAGACCTTCAACCACCAAAAAATATATCAATCACTTTTCAACAACTTTTCCATGATTTAAGGATCTTGTCTTGAGGAGAAAAGTCAAGTCTTGCTTTTTGACTTTGAAAGAGGATTTCAAGACTTGTTTTCCCTCCTTAACCAACTTCCACCAATTTAAAATTACAATTGGACCAAGACTTGAATTGAAAAATAAAATTTAATAACAACCCTAACCAATACGTAGCTGCCATATCACATTTTTTTACTGTTCACCGATAATTTTTAAGCTCAAATTTCAGATTTCTTAGTTTCATTTTATTGTTTCTTAGTTTATTTTGTTGGCTCGAACACTAATTAACAAACTAGTAATCTCCTACTAGATTGTAAGTTAGTTGTAGAGTCCGTTTGTTCATGTCTACGTTTGTTGTGTACTTTTATCATTTTAAATTCATTGTTAGTTCTTGACTCAAGTCCTATAAGACTTCGTTTAAGTTTCAAACAAAAATCTATTCCGGACAAGAGTAGAATTGACCCTTAATCACACACGAAGTACGAGTCGGCTTTCAACACTTGTGAAACCAAGTGTGAGGTAAAATCGAGAGTGAGAGCATGGTGAGGCTAATTTGAGCTAACAAGTTGTTTGTTTGTTTCTTTTGTTGTATTTCTTAGGTCCCATGAATGATGGTACTTTCAAGGCTTCCCTTGAAGATGTCCACCGAAATCTTGAAATACTATGTCACATACTTGAATCCCCGAATCCAAAACCATTAATCCAATCTTCACTTGACCAAAGAACAACGACCCGTCTTAAAACTATCCTCCGTGATTGTGAAAGATGAGAAAGAGAGTGGATGCCATATAAACCACTATATCAAACGCTCCCTTGTGATAAGAACTTGTCAAAGGTACAAGCGGGCTACCAGGACACGCATCAAAGTGAAGACCGTAACTCATGCGAGTTACAAGGTAAAAATGCTAATCCCCACACTCGTACAAACTTGGAATATTGTGATGTAGCTAGTAGTAACCAAATGGGAGTGGTTTCGGGTTTGCATAGAGTAGAAATACATGGGTCTTACTTTTGTGATACTCTTGGTATTGTTAGGATGCATGACAACCAACTTCTTGTTGTAAGTAAGCAAGAACTAGTTGATCCTTTAGATGACAAAATTAATTATTCTCGTAAGAATAATTTATGTCCATCTAGTGCTAGCTCTTGTGACTTGAATAAGGTTCCATTGACATGTAATAAGAGTATTCACACACTAGTTGACCCTTGTGAAAACCAAGGTGAGTCTAAGTTGGTATGTGAGTTGCCAACAACTAGTGAGGATGTGAAAAATGATCAATCGGGTGACGATGAACTTGACGTGCTTGAATGTCTAGACAACCCGCTTAGTATTTGTTCTTGTGAAGTTGATTTTGATTGTGCTCCCTTTGCTGTCCATGGTGGTTTATGTATATTTAGGGGCTACTCTCTTGAAAGAGAAAGTTTTGCATGCCTAGAAATGTTATCTACTCCTTCTTCGTGTGTATTCTATGTTGAAATTACTAATAACAATAAACTTGAAATTAGTAAGTACTTGCATAAGGACACCATAGTTGGAGTTGACTTATGTGACACCTTTCCCTACCCTCTTTGTGCTCATGATATTTTCCATAGTGATATAGAGGGTATGCCTAATTTTGAGGGCGGCACCTTAGGGGAAAGAAAGTATGGCCGAAAACCATGGCCATGACTACTTCTCCCGCTTGATCCCGATACCATCTTAGGGTGGGAAAGGATTACGGTCGGACTATTTTACTTTTGTCTTAATGCTTTCCTAAGCCACCTCCTTTGTAGCATTTGTACTAATCTTTTCATGATTAAAACAAAGGACCCGTGGCTATACTTTAAGTTTGTTCCGCCTCGTTATGGCATGTTGATGTGTTATTTTTGCTAACCTAATCCCTCATGTCATGAGGATATGTGCTTGTTTGTCTTCTCTTTATTTTGCAAGGTACAGATTCGAGGTTGAATCCTTTTTAAGAAAGGGAGGATAATACAAATACGACCACGTAGATGGACTTTTGAGGGCGTATGTTAGACCTGAGGCTTGGTGTATGCAATGAAGTGAAAAGGTGCACCTAAATGGACACCAAATCAGTCCACTACATACACTAAAAGGGCCAAATCAGTCCACTACAAACACTAGTAGGGTGCCCCTTCACTAAGGGGCCTTTTGGTCATTTTACCTATTATTTATAATACGCTATAAATAGAGTAATGTAAGGTTTCATTTTCAGATTTTGATGAATATTATGATTGTATAACACTTGAAACATCTCCTCTCTAAGGAGAGAAGACCACCGAACCGAAACTAGGGTGATACAAGTATGGATTTCACTTGTGTTGCATTCAAGGCTTGGAAACGGAGGTGCTTGGGGAGATTAACATCCCTCTTGTATCGCGTAAGAGTGTCGGTGTTGTTATTACATGTATTAAGGGTCTTAGTGTTGGATCTATCCTTAGGTTCTTAGTTATCGTAGTAATCTATGTCACACTACCTATCTTTACATTTTGGTGTTGTTATCTTGTTGTTGTTGTGTAGTGGACTGTTTTGGGTCCTTTGTTGAATCTGAAAACTTGTGTTATTGTTCATCTTTTTCATCACATTTTGCAGCTGTTTTAGTGTTAAATACACCATTGTATCTTGTATTCTTCTTGTTGATAGCGAATCCGGGAGTGGTCACCAACTTGGTCCTCGAATCCTTAAGATTATGGACTGATTTGTGGTGTGATTTCGTGTTCCTCTTGTTAGTCTTGTATCATTTGTTATCAGAGCATGGCTTGATCTTGTTCTTACAAGATCAAATCTTTGGCTAGCTCACTTGAAAAATAATTTTAAAAAAAAGTTGAAATTTGAAAATTCCAAAAAAAGAGAGCAATCTGTCTATTTTGTGTTCTTGGCCGAAATTGTTGTCTTGTGGTATTCTTGAACGAGATTTGTCCTTGAGTCTAGGTCTAGAAGTCTTTTATTTGTCTTGTGTTTTTGTGGTGTTAGTTTTGTTCTTCACTAACACTTTGAGTCGATCTAGATTTGAGCTTTAAAGATTGATGTTGTTGTTGTGAACAAGTAAGGTCGTGTGGTAGACATTATTGTTGAGAAACTTGACTTGGCCATGTGTGTGGTTGTTGTTGTTGAAAGGAGTGTTGTTATTGTTCTTGAAGATATTCACAACCTTCATCTATTGTTTAAAAAAAATGCAACACTAAAGAGACTTGACCGTTGTTGGTAGTTTTGTATTCTTGGCCATGTGAAAGACATTGTTGTCTTGGAGTTGGCCGTGTGGTTGTGTTGTGGATTTTGGTAATTGCTGTTGATTGTTCTTGGTGATTGTTGAAGTTTTCTTGATGTTCGTCCCAACCTTCATACCTTGTTAAAATAAAGTGAATGCTAGATCTATAAAGGTGAAGGGGAAAAGGTGAAGAATTGTTAGTCTTGAAAGACCTCCAACCACCAAAAAACATATCAATCACTTTTCAACAACTTTTCCATGATTTAAGGATCTTGTCTTGAGGAGAAAAGTCAAGTCTTGCTTTTTGACTTTGAAAGAGGATTCCAAGACTTGTTTTCCCCCCTTAACCAACTTCCACCAATTTAAAATCACAATTGGACCAAGACTTGAATTGAAAAATAAAATTTAATAACAACCCCAACCAATACGTAGCTTCCACATCACGTTTAATAACAACCCCAAACTTCAAGAATGGAATGCCTCTCTAGTGTATGGAGTGGGCAATTTTGGTGTGTATTTGGGCCTTTTATTACACTTATCTTGCATATACACTTGGTTTCTTTCAATGCACACCCACATAAGTCTATTTCTGTGATTATTCTCGTATCATCCTTTCCATCTTGAGAAGAATTTGCCCACAAATTCACAGCTTCACTTCATTCAATTGGCCAGTTAAAAAAAAACACTCAAAATAGTCCGCAAAACATGAAGAACCCAAGAGCTCAAAATGAACAAGTCTCAGCCAATATCTTCGTTTTGAACCTCGGCTTCCTCTCCATCTTGAGACTTGGCTTCCATCTTATCCGACTCAAGTCTCCTTCCATCATATAAGCATCATCGTAGACTCCATATACTTCGTGTCCCTTTCTTCCATACTCCTCTATATGGACATATAGGATTTGGGGAAGTGGATTTTTGGTTGAGGGGGCTATTTTGGTAATGTGGAGCTTGGATGGGACGGAATGGGCTTCCAAGTCCTTCTTGTGGAACTTGATCAACTTGTAGGAGAAGTGATCTACCTTGTTCTCGATTTTGAGGGTAATTAGTAACTTGGCTCATGGCATTTTGTGGTGAACTTAGAGGGTTAACTTTTGTAGGCAAATTATCAGGGGCAATGGTGATGGAAGGGTTTTAGTTATGACCACTTGAGGAAACATGGAGTCGAGGGGTAGAAGCATGAGAGTTCCTTCGACTCTCCACTCGATCCAACCTCTCATTCATAGTAGACATCTCTCCTCAGATTGAGGACATAGTCGTGAGCATACTTTCCATTCCTCGGTTGATAGTTTCAAGTCTTTCCAAGATAGCACCAAGAGCATTGTTGTCCATTGTAGCCAAGAAGTTACCTACAAAACAATAAACAAGTTAGTTGTTCAAAGAATGGTCCTCACACTCTCTCTTTAATCCTTTGTCCCTCGAATTTTCTCACTTTTGATCTCATAATTGTTGTAAGTTTGCTTGTAATCCGTGAGATGTTGAGAGGTGAACCGAGTGTGTACAATGACTTACCAACTCACAATCTAGTAAATTGTCACTAGTTTGTAAGTTAGTATTGAAATCAACAAACGAAACTAATGAGACAACAACATGAAACTAAAAGATCATAATTTGAGCTTAAAATTTTTGTGTGAACAGTAACTTGGTTGACGTGGCAGCACACCATTGGTCACAGCCCCATAATTAGTCACTAGTTGAAGTTTTCAAACTTTAGTTACTATGTAATGGAAACAATTAGTTTTGGAGGGAAAGTATATGTCTTGAATCTCTTTAAGTCTAATCTTCAAAAGGAAAGACTTGACTTTGTACAATTACCACAAAACAAGATCCTTTGAAACAAGGAAAAGTAGTTGAAAAGTAGATGTCAAGTCAAGGAAGTGATGGCTCAAGTCTTCTTACAAACAACTTTACAACTTGTAGGTTCACTTTTTTGAATCTATATTACACTTTTGGTTGTCTTAAGTTGTAAGATGAGATAAAGAACAAGATGAACACCACAACAATCCTTCAAGAACAACAACAATATTCATGAATTCAAGACCCAACAATCCACAACAAGTCACAAATTCTCGCCCTAGGTCCTTGTTCACAACACAACTTTAACAAGTTCAAGCTCAAATATCGATCTAGACACCTTTTAGTGCTAGTGCATCATGAAACTAACACAAGAAACAACAATACACACCAAAGGACTACTAGATCTAGACACTACAAGCAACCTCGGCCAAGATGAACAACAAGAACAACATTTTCAAGGCCAAGAACAACGAGAACACCATTTTTTTTTATTTTCTTAGCAAGAAAGCCCAAGATTGGTATTGTAAGAACAACACCAAAGATGGATTTGATACCAAATGATACAAGAAAAACAAGGGAAAGCACAAAACATACCCCAAATAGTCCACAAATTCAAGAAAAACCGTGGACCAAAAGGGGACCTCACTTGGATTCGACAAGTATAACAAGAATACAAGAAACAAGGGTGTATTTGACACCTAAAAACAGCCAACAACACAAGAATAACGAGTTGAACAAGATGACAACAAGAATAACCAGATTCGGATTCCACAACAACAAGATATAATGTTACAATATTACAAAAGACAAAGGGATAGATAGTGAGACATAAACTACTATAATGACTAAGAACCTAAGTATAGATGACACTCAAAGACCCTTAATGATGATAGTAGGAACACCTACACTCTTCAAAGAGACACAAGAGAGGACCTCAATTCTTCAAGCACCCTAAGTTCCAAGCAAACAAACAACAAAAGAGATTCCACCCTAATATTGTAACCTAGTTTCGACCATGCCTCACAAGAGAGAGTACTTGAGGGTTTCAAGTGTCTTCTACCATTTTCAATATTCAAAAACTAAGTGAATAAACCCTAGCATGTTCCTTATATATTACAAAACAAATAGAAGTTAAAATGACCAAAACGACCCTTCAAGAATGGGCTGCCCCTCTAGTGTATGGAGTGGGCAGTTTTGGTGTGTATTTGGGCCTTTAATTACACTTCTCTTGCAAATACACTTGGTTGATTTCAATGCACATCCACATAAGTCTATTTCCGTTATTATTCTCGTATCATTCGGGGTCATGGACACCGTGTAGCATTTCAGGTACCAGATTCGGGGCATTACACACTGAGACTGAGTCCACACCACTACCGCAGAGGTAATGTATTGGTATGTCCAAAATAATGCTTGCCAAAGTATGTCCAAATGCATTCCTTTAAGATTAGATGTGAGTTATGATCATTATTCAGTCAGATCTTTTAAAATTGGTTTGGATTAATGGGTTAAATTGTGAATGAATTTGAGTCTAATTACATGTGGACCAATAAAAATAATGTCATGTATTTAATTTTAAAAAAATTATATTCCACATCAGAATTTGTTAAAAGGAAGAGACATTTTTGGACTTAAATTTAGTGTTAAGGGCATTTTTATCCAAATAGGTGGATGAAGGGGCATTTTTGAATCAATAGATGAAGAAGGGCATTTTGAGCCATTTCTAATACATTAAGGGTATTTTTTAGCCAAATAGATGGATGGAAGGTATTTTTTAGCCTAAAGGTGGAAGGGGGGTATTTGTGTACCATTTTCAATAGTTGAAGGGTATATTAGACCCTTTTCCGTTTTATCACATTGCACATAAAAACTGAAACTTGCTATCCAGAATCAAATCTCTATTCAACCCAGAAGCGAACTTCCTCATTCCCGACCTCATATCAGCCACCAAATCAGGAGCATACCTTGATAGCTGATGGAACTTCAAAGCATATTCCTTTACTGGCATTCTCCCTTGCCTTCAAACTCTTTATATCTTATATGTATACATATTTTAATTTACATTTATAACTTGTCTTTATGATCTTATTATAAATTTTGCTTTAAGGAACTTCAACCTCACAAAGTTCATATCCACTTCTCTAATGCACTTCAACTTCACAAAGTAAATATCCATTTTTTAATGGACTTCAAACTCGCAAAGTCCAAATTTATCCAATTTATTATTGTATTGGTCTTTAAAATTACAAAATTCAAATCCACTATTCTATTGAACTTCAAATTCACAAAGTTCACATCCACTTACCTAGTGGACCCCAAATTCACAAAGTCCAAAGCCACAATTCTAATGGACTTCAAAGCCCACATTCATTTTTTAATGGACTTCAAATTCACAAGGTCACTGTTTATCAATCTCTAATATCTATTTGCCAATCAATTTCATTCACAAACCTTGTTATTTGTCTAGAGTATGTAATAGTATTGCAGTGTAGCACTTGTTAAAAGTAATATAAATTGAAAAATGAGATGTTTCTTTGTGAGTTGGGAAACCATCTGTAACTTCTACACTCATGTGTGAAATTGTTTATAAGCAGGTTGGAGCATAAAATTTATGAGTTTAATTTTTATCATGGATCATGTTTATTATAAAATGATAATACAAAGTTATGAATAATTTTATTAATTTTTAGAACTTATGCGTATTAATAATATTTCTTACAAAATCCAAATATTTTTTCTAAAACTAAGATCGAACACATGGTGAAATTTTACGAAAAAATGACTTTGCAAAAGTAGAATCTATGGCCAAAAGCTAGCTTACTTTTTCTAACGGACTTCAAATTCACAAAGCCCAAATCCGCTATTCTAATGGATTTCAAATACACAAATTCCACATTTACTTTTTTGATGGACTTCAAATTCACAAAAATCACATCCACTTTTCTAATGTACTTTAAATTCCCAAAGCCCAAATTCACTATTCTACCAAGCCCAGTGGACTTCAAATTCACAAAGCCCATATCTATTTTTCTAAATTCATACAAATACTCAACAATAGAGGTCAATATTTTCAAGTAGATTCAATAAAATTAGTTTTTGTGTACATCACATGTGCATCACGTGTGCCACACGTGCATCTCATGCGATGTACGTGCATCTGGTGCGATGAAGGCGCATCTGGTGCGATGAACGGGCATCTTGTGTGCATTTTGTGTAACATACGTGCATCCATTGTCAATTAATAAAAATATGGTCGAGCAAATATGATTACTAAAAGAGCACTAGTATCATGGGAAGAAATGTGTTTGCCATTGGCTGCCGTCAATTGCTCTGTCAGGCTTACTTAATTAGGAGTTCACCAGTCCGTGAAGTGCTACATCTGTATTATAAAATTCCAACAACTATAAGGTTAAATAATGACAAGTAGCGGAAGTAACACATACTATCTAAAACTATAAAGATGAATTATAGCTCACTCAAAAATGACCCGAGCAGATGAGTTTGTCATCAAGGAATTTCCCACAATTGTATCAAAGTGCATAAAATCTGTAATATAATATCCTGATGTCTCACTGCCACCACCGTAATGGAACGTATACTCACAATGATTTTGAGTAAAACAAGATTGCCCTCCAACAACATATCTTTGGTCTGAACATAAGGCCAGCCGAGCTATTGACGAGCTTGATGGATCAAAGAATTCTAAGCGGTTTTGTTATAGAAAGAAAATTTTCATCAAACACTATTCTTAGCCTGAAACAAAATCATATCGTCAACTTATATTCACTGTGATGGAAACATAACTTGTAAAACAATCATAAAACTGCTAAAAAAGGTGATTAATCTTAGCCACTAGATCATAAAGTAAGAAAAAACCAAGAAAGACAACGTAAACAAGAATCCCTAAGGCCACAAATCCAACTTAGTACATACAAAATCTACTAATAAACCCAAGAAATAATCAAAGAAACAAGCTTTACCAAATACAATTGCTTTTTAAAATAGAAACAAAAAGAGAACTACCCAACTTCCTTCCTGATAGAGATATACATGACGTAATTTTGCTTGATATTTCTTCATTGTATCGGAGATTTGACTTAATTAAAGAAAAATCCTCAAGTATGAAATTCTCAATTTTACGCGCTACTTGAGAAATCATAGATAAGATGATTAATTTTATCAATTTATCATTCATTTATCTATAATCTATATCTATATCTATATCTATAATCTATAATCTATATCTATAATATATTAAAAGTGTGAGGGGCGTTAGAAATGTGTTTGAACTTTTTATCCTTCATTAAAAGTCTTTGTTTTAGACAAAATAGTCTTTTCACTTTTTTTTTCCTAATATTTAAGAGTTGAAAATTAATTAAATATATTTATGGTAAAGTCTTTCCTTATTAGATTACTATTTTTTCAGATTATTATTGAATTATATTTAAATATTTAAAATTAAGGAGTCCCAACATATATGGTAAGAGAAAAATATATTTTAAGAATTTATGTTTCTGAAATATATGATAAGAAGAAAATATATTTTGAAAATTATGAAGTCCTAAAATATATAATAAGTAGAGAATATATTTAAAATTTATGAATTCCAAAAAAATACTATAAAATAAAATTATATGATAAATACAAGCCGATCCTAAATATATAGCAAGGCTATTTCATTACTTGAATTGAAATAAAAAAAGACAATGAAAAAAGACAAAATAGAACCAAATTTAAAACCCAACTTTAACGTCCAAAGTTAAAAAGGAAAAAGAAATCTAAAATTCAAATAGTAAAGTTTAATACAAAATTGAACCAAATTAAAAACGGAACTTTAATGTCTAGAAAAGAAAAGGAAAAAAAAAACTAAAATTCCTATAAGTAAAGTTTAGTTTATTTGGAACTTTTATTATTTTAATATTAATAAATAATATATGAAATAAAAATAAATACCTATCATAATAAAAATCTTTTTTTAACTCCGTTATTAAAAATCGATCCTAAACATATTGGAATGCTATTTCATTAATCTATAATCTATATCTATAATCTATAATCTACAGTCTATAATCTATATTTATAATCTATAATCTATAATCTATATCTATAATATATTAAAAGTGCGGAGGACCTTAGAAATATTATTTAACTTTTTCCTTTTCATTAAAAGTCTTTGTTTTAGACAAAATCATCTTTTCACTATTTTTTTCTAATTCTTAAGATTTAAAAATTAATTAAATATATTTATGGTAAAACTTTCCTTATTAGAACTCATCAGAATTAATGACAACTAATATTTTTTTCATTAGCTTAAGAATCATAAATAAACTAAATTTGATTTTAAATATAAAAAAAAAAAGAAAAATAGTCGTACCACAAATATGGTTCAAATTGACGTGTCTCTCTTAATTTCTGACAATAAGGGAAAGTGGTACTGCATAACAAACACAAAAGTGATGATTCATCAACCACTTGAAATTTCTGGTGGTAAAATATATATGTACTTACAATAAACTATATGCTTATATTTATATTATTATATTAAAGTGTGAAGAATTTTTGAAAAGTGATTTAAACTTTTACCATTCATTAAAAATCTCTGCAATAGATAAAATAATTTAATCTTAAATAATCAGACGTTCCACGCGAGAGGCACGTGCGACTAAACTAGTATTAATAAAAGGTCTCAAGTAGATTTAATAAAATTAGTTTTGTGTACATCACATGTGCATCTCGTGTGCCACACGTACATCTCATGCGATGTACGTGCATCTCGTGCGATGAACGGGCATCTTGTGTGCATTTCGTGTGACATACGTGCATCCATTGTCAATTAATAAAAATATTTTAGAATCACATCAACATTATTTTTAAACATGTGTATTAGTATACTACCATTATGAACTATCTTCTAGCTTAATTTAATAATTTTTTATTAAAAAAATTTGGGTAGATACATAATAAAACATGCTATACAAAAATGAGAAATAATTTAGTAGTTGACTTCTACCATATACCTAGTTTATTACAAGAATGAGTAGTAAGTGCCAAACACTAATGCGTAACAGTATGTAAGGGTCATTGTGCAGTTTGTCTGTCAACGGGTCCGGACCGGGTCAACCCGAATTCAACCTATTTTATTTTATGGTTCGTGGGCCCGTCCAGTTTCGAGCCCAACAGTATTTTTCAAAAAACAAACTGGAACCGGCACATTAAGGGTTTACCGGTCAAACATTAAAAAAACGAAAGTAAAAGTTTTTTTTTCAATATACACTATATATACCCATCTATATATATTTTAAATACGTTGAACAATATACACATAACATATATACACTATATGTATACTACATTAGAAAACATATACATATGTATATGACTATACATTAAATATATATACTACTTTAGAGTGTATACAAAATATGTACATATATACGTACAATATAATATATGTACTACTTTAAATAATATACATACAACAAACATAAACTATATATATACTACTTTTGAAAAATAATTATATATACACATATATACGTTAAATATATATACTACTTTAGAGTCTATTTAAAATATATACACACATATACGTAGAAATACAATACAATATATGTACTACTTTAAATAATATACATACTACATATATACTACTTTAGAAAACATAAACACATGTATTCCTTAAATATATACTACTTTAGAGTCTATTGAAAATATATACACATATATACATACCATACAATATATGTACTATTTCTAATAATATACATACAACATATATACACTATATACATACTACTTTAGAAAATATATACACATGTATACATTAAATATATACTACTTTAGAGTCTATTGAAAATATATACATATATATACGTACCATACAATGTATGTACTACTTTAAATAATATACATACAACATATATACACTATATACATACTACTTTAGAAAACATATACACATGTATACGTTAAATATATACTACTTTAGAGTCAATTGAAAATATATACACATATAACATATAGTCATATATACACTACATATTATACTACTTGAAAAACATATACACATTAAGTATATACTATTTTAATATATAAAAAATATGTACACATATATGTAGAATATATACTACTTAAACTATCACATGAAAGTTGAAACGATATACATACAACCTATATACACTATATGTATATGCTAAAATATTAAATATATATAATTTAGAGACTAGAGAAAATATGCTACTTAATATAATAATACTCGAGGTTTTGAACTTAAAAAAAATTATTTTTTCATTATGTGTATATATGTTTGTTACGTTTAATTGTCTATTAATTAGTGTAAAGTTTGATAGTAGATTAGTAATATATTAAAACTATGTGTTTAATTAAAACTAAAAATTCAATTTAAATGAAAAAAATTATAAAGTAAGGAGTGAATGAATGTTGTATTTTATTGATTGCAAAATAATTCAAAATTTATAATTTACATGAATGAAAAATCTACAAATTTTGCATCATTTTTTCCAACTCATTCATGTTAATATTAACGGGAACTGGCATAGGATAGTCAAAATCAATGGGGGAAAAATCATGCATTGGACTTGATTGTGCTGAGTTCTCTTTTGAAGTCATCATTTCTTCAAGATTCTGTTTGTCTTTCAACTCTATCTCCATTCCTTAATTTCTTCATTCAGCTCTAATCCAATTTCTGAGGCAAACTAGAACATTCATCGTATTGCTCTCCAATGAGTGTCGGTTGTCCCCAAGTTGTTGTCGTCCCTGACTGAAAGCGCTCTCCGATGCAACGGTTGACATTGGAGCATTCAATATATCTCTATCTAATCTTGAAAGCACAGGATATTGTCTTTTATTATTCTTCCACCAATCCAACACATCGATCCGTCGTCTACAATCCTCTACCGGTGTTCGAGATAAACTTAGCTCTTCCCGAGAAGTTGTTGTGTAAGTTCCTTCCTCAACGTTGTTCCAAATATTTAAATCATAAAAGTAATCAGGATAACCACTATGTGCTGGTCTTTTAGAAGATGATGACTCCTCTGGAGCACGAGGAGCGACAGTTGGAGTGATATTTGTCTGTACAACTACATCAAGTAAATCGACATAATGGTTATATAATTTTTCTATGTAAATGTTCGCATCACTCATAGCCGTAAACAAATCTGGTTGTTCTTGTTCTTCATCTTCAGAATCATTGTCAGCATTTATCTCTAAGTTCAAAAAAATCAGAGAATTAAAGTGGCACATAGTATTATATTTCATTCATGGATTTAGTATAGCACCAAACAAGTAAATAGGGAGAATCGGGAAAAAATATTTTTTAAATTTAGCAAACATAGCACTAACAACTTCTTTGTAACCTTCTTTATTCTTAGATTCTTTGAGCAAAGTAGAAATATCGGCTACATATACTAAAATATTACAAATAGTAGGATAATAAGCACCGAAAAAATTAACCGTAGTTATATAAATTTTTTCCAAAAACTTAACAAGATCACCAATTGTAACCCAATCAGAATCATGTAGCATACATTCAGTCAAACCAGCAAATGAACCACAAAATTAGTTAAAAGTCAATGTAATAGGAACTTTACTAGCAAGACAAGTTTTTAAATAACTATACGTCGCATTCCATCTAGTATCACATTCTTCATGCATAAATATCAGCGTAAGTCCATTTTATTCACATTTAACTTTAAATTGTCTCACTCTTTTTTTTTTCCCGATTATTTATTTTAATAAAGCCAATAGCAAGCCGGATCTTCTCAATATAAAACTCAAAAAATTCAAGACCATCTCTTATAATTGAATTATATATATGACAAACACATCTAACAAGAAATATTTCAGGTAACGACAGAGAGAGATCATTTTTTAAATTTTCAATAGCTGTGTTGTTGTTAGAAACATTATCAAAAGCAATAAATATAACTTTTCTTTCAATACAATAAAATTCTGCAACTTTACTAATAGATTCAACAATAAATTCTCCAGTACATCTACGATCTTCATCATACAAAAAAGCTAGAATACGTTTTTGCATAACAAAATTATTATCTATCCAGTGACAAGTATTGGTTAAATAATCATTTGTATCAACAGCACGATCAAAATCAGTAGTTAGAGTCATTCTACATTGAATATTTTTTAACAATGTAGATAAATAATAAACATATTGTGATGAAGTCTAAAATTATCAACACGACAAGTACTTCTAAGAATATCATTAAACATAAGATTATAAATTGGTTGAATATAATAAATAAAAGCATTCGAAGAAGGAAAAGTGAAAGACAAACAATCCACAGCTACCATTTTGCTATTTCTTCCTGGTCCCTCAATTTATTATAATTCTTAATTACCTGACCGATTGTTGGGTCCATTCTAGTTTGTGTTGGCCCACCAACTGCCTCACCATCTTTTGAAATAAATAACTTTCTTTGGTGATTCTCTCTTATATGTCTAATTAACGTACCCGTACCCCCTTGATTGCCTCATCTTTTATGCTCATATACTTGTTGACAAATATTGTATTGCACCTTAGTTTTTTCTTCTATATGTGTAAAAAATTTTAATGCAATAGTAGTTTTTCTACGACTTTTAGGGACAACGGGAGGATGGGGAGGAAGATTAACCGATTTAGATCTAACATTAGCATTTCCTACTGCGGGTGTCACACCAATATTTTCATCATCTTTATTTAAATTAACCACATCAACTTTATTTTCTTATTCTATACCATAATTTTTCCGAGCTTCTGCATAATCCATATTGTGATCACCTACACCTACTTCTTCTTCAAAAGGTTGACTAAGCGGTACCTGAGGCACACAGATATATCTACTACTTGAACTACCTCTACCACCACTAATTCACTTTTTACTACCACTACCACTTCCGGAACAAAAACTTTTGACACTTTTACCGAGGTTTCTTAATTTATCCATAATATAAATCAAACTAAAAAAAAAAATCAAAATACACAAAAATAATAAAATTAAATATTCAACAATTAATACACTAGTTAAAAATTAAAAGTAAGAGATAGAACGAAAATACCAAAATTTGAAAGTATTCGAAAGTTGCGACTTTAAAAAACTTTCACTCGTATTTGTAATCGCAAAATTAAAAAATAAAATTGAGCACTTTAGGAGATATATAGAATATTTGAGAGAGAATAAAATTTGAGAGAATGAAAACTGTGTGGAAAATGATTTGAAAGTGTAGGGTATTTATAGAATATTTTTTGGATTTTAAAAAATATTTTAATTTTTTTTTTTTAAAATGGGCCAAAGAGCCGTTTGAGGCTCCAAACGGCCATATAGCCGTTGGGTCCAACGGCTACTTTTGGACCAAATGGCTATTTCCAAGTTTTTTTTTTAAAAAAAATCGGGTCGGTTCAGGCCGGACAACGGGTGAGCCTGGTCCGGGTTGAGTCTGGACCGAGTCAACCGAACCCAAAAAAATGGCCCAGCCAAGGACCAATAGCTCTGTAGCCCGGGGGCTGATCGGTCTGGGTCAAACCAGGTCGGGCTTGTTAAATGGGTCAGGTTTAGGAGGTCGGGTAAAACCGGCCCATTTGACAGCCTTATTGTGCAATGAACTTTGTCCTGACTTGACATTCTTGGTTTTCCATTGGCTTCTGGTAGTTGAAATATTGACAGCCTGAGAACCTGAAATTTGAACAGATTGGATGACGACATGCGTCTTAACTTAACGCGTCAACTGACTGAAGTTATACTTTAATTTACTAGAGATGAAATAGTTTCCCCTATGTTAAGCATTTGGTAAAAGAGCGCATGGATAACTGTATGACTTACAATAGTAATTGGCCCATCCAATCCACTATCCATCCAGATCATAAACAACAATCTTGTCTTTTAGAACAACATCTGCACGAAAAATATGAACATATAGAATCAACACAATAGAAGCAAAACTAGCAGACTGTAAAAACAAAACCCTATGTTTATGCACAGATTCTTCTGATGCTAAGGTTTTTGTTGTGATAAGACTTTTAAAAGTACAGGATATATACGAATCTCAATAGCCGATTTAGCTCAGTAACTCAGCGAGCAGACATAGAGGTGCAGGGAAACAAAAAAAGGGAGTTAAAAAATGAGGATAGGTACAGGAAAAAAGTGCACTCATTCAACTTGAAAAAGATTACCTCCGAGAACTGTCAATCCTTGGCTCATAGATTTATGAAAGCCCATGCACCAGAGAGCGGAACCACCCTACAAAAACAAAACTGTACTGAGTGCGATAAATTACTTTCATAACTAAATTGCGTGAACTAAAAAATTTAAATAGGGAGAACACATTTGGGGTCACTCCTTGGGTGGAAAGCCATGCAATAACCGAAAAGCCCAGCTTCCCTAATCCAAAGATCCCGTTAATTTCTCTTTAAGGAATACTTAGGTCACCCATCCCTGATGTACTGCACTTGTATCATAAAACCCCAATGACGAGTAGAGGAAGTAACATATATTATCTAAAACTATAAAGATGAATTACTGCTCACCCGAGCAGATGAGTTTGTCATCAAGTAATTCGCCACAATTGTATATAAGTGCATAAAATCTTTTATATAATATCCTGATGTCCATTGCCATCACCGTAATGGAGCGTATACCCACAATGATTTTTAGTAGAATAAGATTACCCTCCAATAGAACATCTTTGGTCTGAACATAAGACCGGTCGAGCTGTTGACGAGCTTGATGGATTAAAGAATTCTAAGCGGTTCTGTGATGGAAAGTACTCTGTTTTTGCTTCACTCTAAGGATCCCACTAATAATAGTCTTCTTCTATCATGCATGGATTTTTTTCTCAGCCTGAGAGACCCTCCGCAGAAGCATGAATCACGCCAAACAAATGAAGTTGTTGATCACCTGGCTAAAGAAGGATTGAAGTTGCCCAACAATAAGATTTTTGTTATCTGGAATGACCCCCTTGTATTAGGAAGTTTTTGGAAGTGGCCACTCTTACTGGAGAAAATTGAAGAATAGGTGTCTTTTAAGTTTTGAATGAAGGATTGGTGACATTGACCAATAGATAGGGTCAAACCTTATTAGAAAACTTGATCAAATTAATTGTGGACTTGATTAATATTTTCAAAACTTTCTAATCTTTTTAAAAATACAAACCAACCCAACTCACACCATTTTTAATCCAAATCAACCACTCTCTCCTCTCTCTTGACAGCTTCTCTCAACTCTCTCCCAACTAACAGTTCTGCAAAATTTCTCCCTTCAACCCCCTGACTACAAATAGTTGGGATTCGAGTTCCCCTCTTCAATTCAATCAACCTGTCTCTCATCCCTCTCTTGGCATCTTCTCTCAACTCTCTCTTAACCAACTGTTCTTCAAATTTCTTATTTCAATCCTCGACGACTTCAACATCCGACTACAAATAGTTGGGATTCGAGTTCCTTTTCAACTTCAATCGACGTTACAACATTGCTCTCCGGCCACAACAGCTTTGAATTCTTCATCGGTCCTTTTCTTCTTTCACAGGTAAAAATTTAGGCCTTTTTAATTTTGAAGAAAACGAGGAACTTGAGCCAACTTATCTTATATTATTGGTTAACAATTTCAATAGTTGTTGCACTAATTTGAAATGCGGTTTGAATAAAACCCTAATTTCTGGTATTTCTTCTCTTCTCTTCTCTTTTTGAAGTGAATTATGATATTTTGTTGTTTGTTGCATTTTTTTGAAGTTTGATTTTTATTGTTTGTGTTTATAAAAATAAAAGGACAATTTGGTTTGATTTGTTATGTTCTTGTTCTTGGTAAAAATGTTGAAATTGCTATTTTTTGTTTAACAAAATCGTGCTACTGTTTCCTCCGACAGATTACCCATCTGGTGCAACATATTAACCATCTGATGCAATAGATTTATCATATGATGCAACAGATAAACCATCTGATGCACCATAGGAACCATCAGATTATAATTCTGATGCAACAGCTTTACTATATATTCTAACAGATTAAGCTTCGGATAAAAAATTTGATGCAAATAATTAACCATCTGGTGCAATGGAATAACCATCATATTAGTGATTTGATGCAACAGATGAACCTCCTGTTGGATAAAATCCTACCAACTCTTCCTACAGGAAAAGTCCAAGACTTGATTTTTCCAACTGATCATTTATTTGCCATAATAGATGACCCTATGTTGGAAGAAATCTAAACAATATTGACCATTGATAACTATTCCAATAGATCACTCATGTTTTGCAACAGACGTGTGACCTATTGCATAAACCATTCATCTTTCTCAATAGATGAGTGATATATTTTGTATTGTCGCAACAAATTACTTAGCCATTGCTATGGATTATTTAACTATTCCAATAGATCACTGATATGTTGCAACAGATGATGTCATAACAGTTGTGTGATCTATTAAACAGACCATTCATCTGTCTTAAAAAATGAGTGGTATGTTTTGTATTGTTACAACAGATTACTCATCCACTGCAACAGTTTAGTTATATGCTGCAACAGATATACTACCTGGTGTAACAGATCGGTGATCTGTTGCAACTGTTATTTTACTGTTTTGCTTGTTTGATTTACTGTTATCCTTTTTTAACGATGCATTAATTAACAATAATATATTATTTTATGTTTCTGTTAATTTTAGATAATATGGTTCCCAAAAGAACAGAAACTGAATCAAGTCCAAGTAAAGGAACAAGTGAAGCAGCTAGGCTACATCCACTACTCTATGAGCTTACTTTACAAACGTTATCTCAATCAGGAGCAGAATATGATGAACACGGGGAGAATAAAGTTTCAAAAGAGATGATGCAGATGCTAATAGCCCTTCCACCGAAAAGTTGGTCAAAGCCTTTAGCATTAATCGTTATCCTATGAGAATGCAGTACGATGGTGCCGTAGATTTAACGGGTGATTTCGTGTTTAATTCAACCATGGGAAAATCTTTCGACGCCTTCAGAAAAATATTTCAAGAACGAAAATTGGATGCTTATTTCAGGGACAGCTTCTTTAGAAAATGTCTTGATTTGCAGGAGGACAACAATGCTCGTTTCCAAAAGAAAATGGTATATGAATTTCTCAAGCGTAGGTTTATGTATGAAAACAAAGATAAGATGGATGAGGTGTGGATAAATTACTATGGCATGCCTGTTTGTTCTGGTTGGAAGGAGTTTTCCATAGTTACTGGACTAAAATGTTATCCTCCTTCTCAAGTTATACCTGTTCTAACCCAAAAAAAGCACCCCGCTCACCCAAAATAGGCAAAGGCAAGTCGTGTGATCGTGATGACCTGGTGTATATTGTTGGTCCAAGCTTCAAAAATAAAAATTTGATAGAAGCATTGAAAGGTAAAGGACTTTCAAAGAAGCACAAGCAGTCATTGTGCTTGGTTTGGTTTGTACATAATATTATTTGGGCGAGAGACGTTAACAACAACATAAGTCTCAGTTTAATAAAGCTCTCCGAGGATCTTGAGACATTTAACAGCTATTCATGGGCGTATGAAAGCTTCAAAATAACTGTCAAATATTTGTTGACTCCGTTAGCGCCAAAGACAGTCAACTTCTATGGCTTCCCATGGGCTTTCATGGTAAATGTTTTTTTCTTATATTATGATATCAATCATTTTTTTGCTTAATAATGGTTTTGATTTATTGGCGTTATTTTATAGGCTTGGGCATTTGAAGTCATTCCTTATTTGAGACAACAAGTGAACTACCAGGAAGGAGTTTCCTGTCCAAGAATATTGAGATGGTTGTTGGCCAAAACTCATAAAAATACAAAATTTCTTGATCTCTTCAACCCTCCGAAGGATGCAGTAATTATAATTATAATTAATTTTTTCTTTTAATTAATGTTTTTTTTAATGATCTAATCATCTTTCTAATTTATGTAATGATTTATGTTAGAATGTGCATCCATCGCTAGTTTCGATCAATCGAGAGTTGAAGATGTCATTTTTTCTTACTTTACGGTCTGTGAAAACTTTATCGGATCCTAAGGTCATCGACAAAATAAAAATGGAATTGTTTGGAGCAACAACCATTACAAGAAAAATAATTTTGGAGGGTGGGATTGTTGTAGTTGATGGAGCTGTTGGTGGTGGTAGTGGTGCTACTGTTGGTGCTAATGATGCTCCTCTTACAGTATTTAAAGCAAACCATTATAAGTATGATCATACTGGTTATACAATTAATGCATTAACTGCTTCTGTAAAGAAATTGACATCTAAGAGGGGTCTCATTCCATCAAAGAGGATTTTATTTCCATCCACTCCATTAGAGATTAGGGCTAAGAGGAGAAGGAGAGTGATTTCCAGGGCATTATCAGGCATCCAAAAAAGCAAAATTACAACTCCTCTGTCTGCGTGTTGCACTGAGCAACATACAATGTCCAAAGGAGAGCAGCACGAGCTGAAGAAGGTGAATATATTATATGTCTTCCAACTGAAAAAATAAATAGACACATATCTGTTTCAACAGATGACACATCTGCTGAAAATTATCCAACAGATATATACATCTGTTGCAACAATTGACTAACCTATTGCACCAGATACTTTATCTGGTGCAACATATGTCTCGTCTGTTTTAGGAAATCAAACATCTCTTTGTACAACTTTTATTTGTACCAACAGACGACCTATCTGCTACAACAGATAATTCATATATTACAACGGATGGTTCATCCGTTGGAAATTATCACACAGGGTCTTCCTTATGTAGAAATTTGTCTCAATAGTTGATTCATTATTGCAACAGAAATATAATATGTTTGGGATAATTTAAAATCGGAGGAAGACCTATTTGATTTGTTAGAAGAGATGAGTTATCCTTTTCCATTTTGTTGTATCTCCGTGATTAGCATTGACCAATTCTGGCTTTCCAAGTGGATGTAGAAGAAGCTACTGCTGAACAGTATTGATAATATGCTACTCTTTTTATGGAAATATGGAGAACAGAAAGCGCAAAAACCATACGCAAGCGACAATGAAGATCCACGACGAGCAAAGCCGAATTCCATAGCACCGGATGAAGAACAACTTGTCCATACCGAGTAGATCTTTATAGCTTTATCCTATCAAAGCAATCCTTGGCAGTATACTTAAATTGTTGTTAATGTATTTGTTGAGATCTGTACCTATAACAATTTTTTACATTTCATTTATTCGTTGACTTATTTTAGCTAATTTATGAAGGCTTTGATTTATTTTATTTTGTCTACGAATTTTATTTATTCCTTAGATTTGAACTTATTAATTGAAAAGGAATACTAGATTCAAATATTACAACAGATAATATATCTGTTGCAACAAACGACACATCTATTGGAAAATTTGAACAGATTTATACATATGTTGCAACAGGTAGGTGATCTGTTGGAATTTATCAAACAGGTCTTCCCACTGTTGCAACAGATGGACTTTAGATAAAAACATCAAGATAATGCAATAGATGACATACCTATTGAAAAAAAAAGAACAGATTTAGACATATGTTGCAACAGATGGACTTTATCTGTTGCAACAGATGACATATCTATTGGAATAATCAAACAGATTTATACATATGTTGCAACCGGTAGGTTATCTGTTGGAATTTATCAAACATGTCTTCCCTCTGTTGCAACAGATGGACTTTAGATAAAAATATCGAGATAATGCAACAGATGACCAACCTATTGCAACAGATAAACTATATGTCAGAACAGGTAGGATAACTGTTACAATGGATGGATAATCTGTTGCATTATAAAAATTCAACTTTTGTTGGATATAAAAAATTGCCACTACGTTTAAAAAGGTTAAAGTGAATTGAAATAAAAAAGGTGCAACCTATTGACGGAGTTCAGTTCAAACACCTAAAATAAAATAGGCATCAAGTAGACATGTTCATTTTAAAGACATAAAATAAAATAGGCATCAAATGTGTTGTGTCAGTCCTGGCATATTTCGTGACTTGCCGTCACTTGGCCCCCAATGGTCATTTTCCCCTCATTGTCTTATATATTCATCTTCCTCCTAAAATTTAACCCTAAATTTCCAAATCTTCTTCTTCATCGTCATCTTCTTTTATCTATCCAAATTCTTCAAATTATTACTTTCATTGTTTCCAACTGACCTTGACAATGTCGAGCACATCTTCCACTATTTTTTGTGACAAAGATTTTCGATATTAGAAGTGCGGTCAGGAAGCTCTGTTAAATACTTTTTGGACTCAACAAAATTCGGGTCGTAGGTTTTTTACTTGTAAGATTTCAAAGGTAATATTTTTTTTATTTAATTAATTGATTAATTATTTAGTTGTAATTGTTTTGTAATTGTGTTCTTTTTTAAAAAAAAAAAATTGGGTGGATGCGATTACTTTGATTGGTATGAAGAATGACACCCTTCACAATAAAATCGTGTAATCTGGGGTTTATTGAACAAAGTATAAGCTTCTGAAGAGAAACAAAATCGAGCATGAAGATACTACATTGTTGCCGTTATTGCTACTGGTTTGGTGTTTTTGGGCACATGGATATTGAAGGCTAATTGCTGAAATTTTTATGGTGGTGCGTGTATTTGCTACTTTTTTGTTGTCGACGAGCACATGGATATTCAAGCGTAACTGTTGAAAAATATCAAAAATATTTAGGCATATGTTGTCAAATTTAGGTCATCTGTGGAAATTATCAAACAGGTCTTCCCACTGTTACAACAGATTAGACTTAGATTATTAGATTATTCATAGAAATTATCAAACAGGTCTTCCCACTGTTGCAACAGATTAGACTTAGATTATTAGATTATTAGATTATTCAAACAGGTCTTCCCACTGTTGCAACATATTGACAATCTAATCTATTGTATTATAAAAAACTCAAATTTCATTAGAAAAAAATTATTGCCACTACATGTACATGTAATAAAGTAAAGGGTGACTTGAAATTAAAAATTTCTATTTCACAGGATCTTCTATATACATAGGCTTCAAGCATCCAGTTAGTACCCTATAGGCCCAGACCTTTTGCAGGTTTGCCATAGTGTTGTCGCATAGAAAAATCGTTGGCTCGGCCATTTCTTGTGGTCAACAAACATTCGATGTGTGCAAGAGCATGCGAGCCGCTCGCTTTAGCGGCATCATTTTTTGGAAGGATCATTCCCCTATTTCGACTTTCAAAATCCCATGATTTCTTCATCAACACTTCCTTTGGCAAATGATTTATCAGTTTACTCTCCCTCAACAAGATGGGCAACAACACCATCAGTGGCTCCACAAAGAGAAAAAGATCGAAATCATCGATAAGAGGTACGTTGGAGTCATAAACATTGATCTTTCCCTCCTCGAGTAGTATCTCAATAGCTTAATAATGCATTTCGTTCACGCTAATGACTTCAAGTATCCTTTTTTCCTCGGTCCAACTCTTGCCGTATGGATTTGGCCCATCCCCTCTAACATATTTTAACGTTTCTTCTTCATCCAATACCAACATAGGAACTAGGAAATCAAGTCCCATGCCAAGGAATGATGCCTCTCCGTTGAGTTGATCGTACCTATCCTTGAGCTTCTTGCAGAAGTCGAGGTCCATTATCCTATCGGCAGCGTCATAAGCTTCCCGGTATGTTAATTGCCTTTTCCTCATGAGGTAGAGAATTATGTCAACATGCTGTGAGATAAGAAGTTAATTTTTAAAGAAGTCAATTTTTAAATAGGTTAGTAATTGTAAAGATACAACGGATGGTCCATTTGTTGCATAGGGTTCTCTGAATCAATAATCCAACGTAACTTATGCAACAGATGGCTAATAAGTTGCAACAGAACCATAACCAGTTGCACCAGTATACCCAGCTGTTGCAACAGATGTGAAATCTATTGCGTAGCCTTTTTTTATGGGGTAGATTAGAAGGACTAGGTTAGGAAAATTAAACTTGCCTTGTCTTCGTACGGCATACGCATATCAGTCATAGTCTGGAAGTCTTGGGGGGGAAAAGGAGGCCTGGGGTAATCTGGTGCCCCTGGCTTGGCATTCTTGGCCTGTCGCAGATCTCTCTTCTCTTCGGCGCCAAGTTCCGCGTATATGTCCACCTTCTTAACTGGCCCCTGAACTTCAACAGCTTTTGGAGAGGGGGAATTGTAATTTCTTTTGATTTTTGAACGGAGAGTACGTCTCTAATTGCTCTTTTCTTTCTCCTAACCAACGCTGTAGGAGTGCGTGGCTCCTCACCTTCTTGGATGTTATGACAAACCTCTTGGATTTAAATTCCTCGATAACTTTAGAGATACCCTTTACTTTTTCAAAGAGTTTATCCTATCTATCCTTGCACTCATCGCATTCACAATGAGAACACGAGGGTGAAGAGGGGTGACAGGGACCTGTGTAAGAGTGAAAGGGGGTGTTTTCAAACATATTTATTCTTTGGTAGCAGAATCAGCATGCCTTCCACCAACACCTCCAACTCCACCAGAAGAAGCACCCGGATCTGCCTTAGTAAAAGGTTGGTCATGAAGAGCCTTAACATTAGGCTGACCTTGCCTAATTGCTCTTTTTATGGCTGTTGCTCCAGCCAATTCCTTTTTTATTATCTTCACCGTTGGGTCTGTAATAGTATCAACATGACCAAGAGTAATATAAGAAGTCATCACCGACTCTTCCTCAGTAGGCACGATCCATGGATGCATAACCTATAAAAAAGAAAAAAAGATAGATGCATTTAAATCATATAATATAATGATTTTCATAGTTGGGCTACATTTAAAAAAAGACCCATCTATTGCATAGTTTGCAGTATATGGTTAAAATCTGTTTGAGTCTGGTTTAGAGAAACAGAGAAACACATGGATAATCTGATGTTAAATATCAAGCATCTGTTACAACAGCTGCACAAGACGGGTAATTTGTTATGCAACAGATGATTTGTACATCACAACAGATAAACAATATGTTATCAGATTAAACATCTGTTGTATAATTTACAGTAGATGGTTAATCTTTTAGGAGTCAGGTTCAGAGAACCAAAGTCACAGATGGATAATCTGATGCAAGATATACCCTATTGCAACAGATATCCCATCTGGTGCATCAGATATAACATCTCATGCACCAGATATAACATCTGTTCAATATCTTTCTTATCTTTGAGTAGAATTATTTTACTTGAAGAAGACGTACTGCATTATCTGGAGGGTTAAAAAGATCAGCCTCCTTAATATTGGTGTTGCTCTTTGCAGCCAACCACCTAAACATCCTTAGATGAGAAACCTCATTCGGGTAATCCATTAACTGCTTTCGGAGGGGAAGAATGGCTTCAAATGCCCAAGCCTAAAAAGTGTAAACAGGAAGCAAGAATAAAAAATCATAATAACTATATTCAATATAAATTAATGGATGAGTAAAATTGGTGATTAATTTTACCTTGAAAGCCTAAGGAAAGCCGCATAATGTGGTCCTCTTTCTCTTTCTGACTCACCAATTCCTCATCTTTCTCACCTTTATTTTCTTCATCACCATCTACTACCCTTGTCCACCTCCCTCAATGTTGTTTTCACATCTCTCCTCAGCTTCACTTTTCCCTAACTGAGATTGTTTAGGAAGCTCCTCTGAATCCCTCTGTACCATAGCCTTTTTTTTGAGTGGTCAGACATTGATCCACTTTCACTTTCTTTTTTTTTGGGAGACATGTTTTACCTACAGACAAAGAAAAACAAAAATTACATTACAGTTGATGTATGCATAGATTTTTAAAAATACATTACAAACACCACGAATACCGACACACTAATAGCCACCACCACAAACACCACCAACCAATGCCAACAAACAAACAAACAACACGAATACTGACACCACCACAAACACCACCAACCAATGCCACCATCGGAGTCACCATGACGACCATAAACACCACCACCACCACCACCACCATCCAACTATACCACGATAGTCAACGGAACACTGCAATGGAAACTAGAGATTTCTTGAGTTCTTCCTATGATTTTACCATCAAAACACAAAATTGTAAACCCATTCTCGAAGATAATACAAAAGTTTTATTTTTCATCATTAACTTAAAAGCCCTTATTTTTTAGAAAAAAAACAAATATAGAGCTCTTTTCAAACTTTGTTGCCTATGAAGACAAAGAAAACGACTGATACAAGCAAGAATGATGTCAAAAATAACACCTATGTGGTCGGAAATGAGAAGAAAAGCAATCTGTTGTGGAGGGTTGAGCAAATTTGTTGAGTAGTTGTTGTCTGTACTGTATTATTGAGTGATAATGAGAGAGAAAGAGCCAAACCTCAAGATTTGAAATGATGAAACGTTTTGTATGGGTTGATTTGTATTTTGGAACAGAATGACAAGTAATTTTGAAAATGTTAATTTGGTTCGAAATGATCTTAATTATTTTTAAAATCATAAAATATGTGCGTAATTTTTAAAATCATATAAAACAATTGAAGTTGTAGAGTACTCTAGGAGGTAACCCTGTGAAAACTCACCCCTGGTCCTAGATTAATCAATTTAGGAGTCTAACATATGAACTCAATTGAAATTGTGAAAAACAAATGTTCAACATGTTGCGTCATATTTCTTATCTGTTGTAAATTATCAATCATATTAGGTAGTAACAGATTACAAATCTGATGTAATTTATCAAACAGATTAAGTCATCTGTTGCGACAGATTAGCCATCTGTTGTAAATTATCAAATGGATTATCATATGTTGCAAGAAATTACCCATATGCTGTAAATTATCAAATAGGCATTGCCATCTGTTGTGGCTGACCCTATGAGAACTCACCCCTAGTCCCAAATTATTCAATCAAGGTATTAGTACCCTAGTCCTAGATTAAATAATTAAGGTATTAGTCTAACATATGAGGTAGTAAGAATCGGTTCGGCTCAGAGTGATCGATCGCCTACTCTAGTCGGGAGGATTCATCATGCAATTGATAAAAAACTCAATTGAAGTTGTAGTTGACCCTATGAGAACTCACATTCAATTAAGTTATTAGTCTAACATATTAACACAATTGAATTATATATAAATAAATGCTCAACCAATTGCAACAGATGTCTTTTCTGTTGGATCAAATCAAATAGATTATGTATTCTATTGCAACATATTACACATCTGTTGTAAACTATCAAACAGATTAAGTCATCTGTTGCAACAGATTATCCATCTATTGTAAATTATCAAATGGATTGAGTCTTGGATAACTCAAAAATCTCAGTGAGTAGTCTTGTCCTGTCTTTTCAATGTCACCCATTTTCTTCCTCGTGCCCCTCAAATTATTAGTGAATATTAATTAATGAATATTGAAACCCCTAATGCTTCTTTCTTTTCATATTGACTTGGCACTCTCATCAAGAAAATATTAATTAGGGGTTTATTTTACTACCAAATTAGCCTTATTAATTATGCTTTGTAAATATAAATTTGAATAAATACACTTTGTTTAGTCATTTAATATTAAGGGTAGTACATCTAGAAATTAGAATTATCTCATCTCTCCCCCCCCTCCTTCAACCCTAAATCTCTCATTTTTTTTCTTTCTATCCTCTTTAGGGTTATTACAAACTTTTTTTTCTCTCCTCTTTCTCAAAAATTTTTGTTCGGATCTAAACCGATCGATATCCATATCTTATATTCCTCGACTGAAATTGCTGTTTTGACCCCCTTTTGACATTGTATGATATGATTCACTATTGCTCTTTCATTCTCGTCTTCTTCTTGCAACTTTATTTACATCTTTTTATTTATTTAATTACCATTTTCCCATATCATATTTATTTAAAAAATTTGAAGGAACTTTTAATTGTTGAATAAACATACCGAGAGTTTTTATTATAAGATGCGAAAAAAGTCATCTGTTGGGAGAAGTTTAAAAGTCTTGTTGGCAGTATCATTTTTTTTATGTATTTTGTTTGTTTTTTTATTGTTAATGTTGTTATTGATGTTGTTGGTGGGGCTGGCATTGTTGGAACTTGTGGTGTGGTGTTGTTGGTGGGTTTGGCATTGTTGGAACTTGTGGTGTGGTGTGGTTTAAACGGTGGGTGCTTCTTAGCTTAAAAATAGTGGAGTCCAAACAATCAACACAAGGAGTAAGGGAGAAAAAAATAAAAAGTTTAAAGTGAATAAGAAGAGAAGAGTTGGTTACCAAAATTTTAAAAATATGTGCTGAGTGGGAATTGAACTAAAGACCAAAAGAAATAAATAGCCTTAAGCACCCATAAACAACAACTAGACTAACCAAACAACTCTTACTATGGGTGCTCACTGATTAGATTATATACGTTTTTTTTAATTTCCACAAACATATATAAAGTTTGATACGAGTTCAGTCTGTGCTCGTGCACCCGGACGAGTCCATGTGGGTCCGTCCCTTATTATTGATGGTGTTGGAACATAGGATGTATGCTTCTTTGTAGTTGATGATGTTGTTAGAACAAATGTTGTTGTTTTCTTTGTTGTTGATATTTTTTATTTGTTGTTTGTAGTTTATGCTGTTGATGTTGTAACAGACCGAGCAAGTGATGGAAAAAATAAACCACCAGCAAGGCTGCTATGTATTCCAACAGACTCCATATCTGTTGCATCAGACTCCATACCTGACGCAACAGACTCCACATCTGACGCAAACTATCCGGGATTTATGTGTAATGTGTGTTACTTAAATAAAACTGGTGACTTTATTAATATATAAATTAAAAAAAATGGATCTAAATACAACATTTTATCGTTTTATTCTATTTCCGAAAGAAATAGATTGGTAATCTGTTGCAAAATATATTCCACCTGTCAGATAACTTACAACATATGGACAATCTGTTGCAACAGATGTATATATCAGTTTGGTTTTCCATCAGCTGTGGCATCTGTTGCAACTTGCTAATCATCTGTTTATTCAATTTCATCGAGAGTAATAAATTTTTCTAAACACTTCTTGACCAAACTCAATTTTTGCTCTTGGACTGCTTCTCTTTTTTTCTTTGCATCCTTCAAGATGGCCTCCAAATTCAATTTTTGCCTTCAATCCAATAGCAAAAATTTAGTTTGGTTGAAGGATGCAAAGAAAAAAAGAGAAGCAATCCAAGAGCAAAAATTGAATTTGGCCAAGAAGTGTTTAGAAAAAATGATTGCTCTCAATGAAATTGAATAAACAGATGACTAGCAAGTTGCAACAGACGCCACAGCTAAAGGAAAAGCAAATTGATATATCCATCTGTTGGAACAGATTGTCCATATGTTGTAAGTTATCTGACAAGTGGAATAGATTTTGCAACAGATTACCAATCTTTATCTTTCGGAAATACAACAAAAAGATAAAATGTTGTATTTAGATCCAATTTTTTTTTTAATTTACTTATTAATAAAGTCACCAGTATTATTTAAGTAACACACATAACACATAAATCCCAGATAGTTTCAGCAATATTGCATTAAATCCCGGATAGTTTGCTAATTACATTTATCCCAAAATTTTGAATTGTGATACATATGTTAAGCAGTGATACATATAGCATATGTATCACTAGTAAATATGAATCCGGGATTTTATGTAATTTTTTAAAATATTAAGGGATATTGTATAATATGGTGTCTTAAATATGGGATTTGTGTAATTTTTCCTTTTAAGGGATATGAACAGTCGTGGCTTTTCGTTTGACTAAGTCCAGTCCCTTCCAATTCTCAATCATTTTATAAATAGGTCCCTCTGGCCTCCTCACTCACTCTCACTCACTCTCGTTCATTCTACTATACTTACAATACTAATATGTCAGATATTCATACAAGAAGGTTCATATCGAGTCCTTGCAGAAATTTCAAAGGCAGTTTGATGAACTCCAGAGGGATTTGGCCGACTTTCGAGCAAGGCTGAGGAGGGCCCTGCTGCTGTTGGATGAAAATTGTCTGGTTGACAATAATAATAGTAATAAGAATAATAATAATAATAATTAGGTTATGTTTTTTCTTTCTTTTAGCGTATGTATTACCCTTTTTTTTTATATCCGATCTACCTATAAGAGATTTAAAAAAATCCATGTATATGTTTGGTTTGGTTTGGTTTGGTTGATTTTGAATTTTTAATTCAAATTCAATATTTAATTATCATTCTATTTATTCCCTATTCAAAACGTGTCGGCGGTTGGAGTTAGGGATGCGGTCATGATGAGAAATTCTCCTAAAAATGGTTCGTTAATAAATAATAAGGAACAAAATGATATTATAATCGTAAAAGAAAGATTATTTAATTTAAAAAAGTCACAACATTGGATTAATTTAATTAAGATATATATATGATGATATGATTTTTAAGAAAAAAGTTAATGAATAGTCGTGACTGCGACTTTTGTCTAAACACATTCAACAAACAAACAAAATCAAAAAACGCTTCTGATGCATCAAATTCCTCATCTGTTGCGACTTATGAATCAGTTAGAAGAAATAAAAAAATCTCCTTAAACAGATGGTCGATTTATAGCAACAGATGGTATATCTGTTGATACAGATGGGTTATCTGATGCAACAGATATACAATCTGTTGCCATAACTCAATTAATAATAACGGTTATTAAAGAAACGGAAAGATTAAGTCACCACCAGCTTGATTTAATTAAGTCATTTCTTTTCACAGAAAAGAATAAGGAAATAAATGATAAACACAATTTAAACCGTAAAAACTCACCAGAAATATTCTTGTTTTTAAATCTTCTTTATTAATTTATATAATTAAAAGGTCAGAAAATTTGGATGTCATGAAGATAATTTTTTTTAAAAGATATATATATATATATATATATATATATATATATATATATATTATATGTTGCAACAAATATATTATGTGATGCAAAAGTTGAACTATTTGTTGCAACGGATGATATATCTATTGTAATAGATGATTTATCTGATGCAACAGACATATAATCTGTTGTGCAACTCAGTGTAAAAAATAAACGGTTGCTGAAAGAACTAATTATTTTAATAATTATAAAGCTAAGCTTCAAGCTGAAAAGACTTGACCTATCATAATATTGATTAATTTAATTAAGTCATAACTTTTTACAATAATCAAGAATGTCATTAATAAATGGAGGTGAACAATTATGCCTTTAAATCTGCTTTATTAATTTATATAATTAAAAAGTCAGAAAACTTAAATGTCATGAAGATAATATATTTTTCAAAATACATATATATATATATATATATTATATGTTGCAATAGATATATTATCTGATGCATTAGGTTATCTATTTGTTGCAAATCATGATATATCTATTGTAACAGATGATTTATCTGATGCAATAGATATATTATCTGTTGTCCAAGTCGGTGTAAAAAAAAACGGTTCCTGGAAAGAACTAATTATTAATAATAATAAAGCTGAAAAGTCATGACCTATCATAATATTGATTGATTTAATCAAATCATAACTTTTTATAGTAATCAAGAATGTCATTAATAAATAGAAGTGAACAGTTATGCCTTTAAATCTGCTTTATTAATTTATATAATTAAAGTCAGAAAATTTGGATGTCATGAAGATAATATATTTTTTTTAAAAAAATATATATATATTATATGTTGCAACAAATATATTATCTGATGCAATAGGTTATCTATTTGTTGCAAATCATGATATATCTATTGTAACAGATGATTTATCTGATGCAACAGATATATTATCTGTTCTCCAAACCAGTGTAAAAAAACGGTTCCTGGAAAGAACTAATTATTAATAATAATAAAGCTGAAAAGTCATGACTTATCATAATATTGATTAATTTAATTAAGTCATAACTTTTTACAGTAATCAAGAATGTCATTAATAAATGGAGGTGAACAATTGCGATTTTTTATATAACACATTCAAGTTCAATCCTCTATAAATAGGTCCCTCCTTACTCAATTGTTCGTTCTACTACACACTATTTATTCCTCGCTCTTGTTACACCTTCAACTACTTTCTCTTCAAGGACTTGATAGCTTTTTCCTGTCTCTGGTAAGTTTTTTTCTTGATTTTTGTGTAAATATACGTTGTATTACATTGCATTACATTCGAATTCTTTCTTTTCTTTACTTTTGTGTTTACGTCTGTATTTTGTCAACTTATGCGTTTTTTAGATATGGCTGATCCTGTGTGGGATGTCGCTATTTTACTAAACGCCATGAGGGAACTACAGAAGGAGGTTCATGACCTGTATTGGGAGTTGGCCGCCATCAGAGTATGCATGCTGCGGGAGATCCGCAGGCTGCGGAGGACGCTGCTACTGCCCTTTAAAGATTGGCCGGCTGGCCATACAAATAATAATGATGATAATAATAATTAAGCTTTTTTTTTCTGTTATCTATGTATTTTTTTTGTTTGTTTTATAAAAAATTATGTTTGATGCACTTGACTTTTTATTTCTTATTTAATTTTAGTGCTGTCTATTTCTATTTCTTAACGAATGACATGTCTATAATTAAGGAATAATTTGATTCCATTATCAATAGCAAGAACATATGAGTTATCTGTTAGGTTTTGTGTGTGGCAGGAGCTGTATTTTGTTGTTCGAAATATATTAGTAATCTGATGAAACAGATTATTTATCTGTTGAAACAGATTACTAATCTGGTGCAATAGAATACCCATCTATTAGATTCATAATCATATTATGGCACCTAGAACTCTTAAACATGAATCCAATATGAGTCTACTGTTACAACAGAACATTTATCTGGGGCCGCAGATAATGGATCTGTTTAAATAGATTGCTCTTTTATTGCATTCATGTTCGGGTGCAAACTATTGTTGAAAAAACAACACACTAGCAGTTACCCAGATTCAACTAAAAAGCATAATCTGACTTACCAAAGTCTCCTCTTAAGTAAATTCCAAAGTTGAAAGTGCTTTACGAAACAAAATTTGACATAAGAATTTGATCAAAGAGCAGTAGTTGGAGTAACAACAACAACAACAATGGTCAACAAGAAGAGTATGAAGTTGATAATGAAGTATAAGATGATGATAATGAATCAGAAGATGATGAATAAAGCAGCAGCAACAATGAACAACAAATATCGCGAAGAGAGAGAAAATAACAACGGATGAGGAAAGAGAAAAAGACGACTTTTTTCCCTTCATTCCCCATTATATATTAACTAACATTTGAATCAAAGTGTAAATTTAAAAAGTTGTGGGTTATTTTAAATTTTTCCAAACTTTCTTAAACCATAATGAAGTAATTGTCACCTCTACTCAATTATTAAGACTTGTGTGACCTACACCTCATTTTAAAACTCTTTTGCCACCTGTGGCCCAAACCCCCCTCTTACTGCACCTTTTATAGGGCCTGTTGTGCCCATTACTAATATTGTCTGTTCTAGTGCCTGTCCTGCTGTAGTATTAGACCAACTGCCATCAGTTGTTTCTGTATTATCCTATGATGAATATTATTAAATAAATAAAATAATCTTTAAAAAAATATTGAAAATGAGCCTCCAAAAGTTAAGTTTATTTTTTCCTCAAAATTTAGCAATACATTAAATTGTTTCTTAAAAATAATATATATAAATCATATTTTTTAAAAAAATAGGTCCCAAAAAATGTTTGACCAAATTTTTAAAATCAACTTATTTTAGTAAGTGTTCTTTTAAGAAGTGCTTTTAAAAAAAGTACTTTTGATGAGAAATAGTTTGTTTTTGGCCAATAAATTCAAAGAACACTTTTGAGAAGCAATTAGTGTTTGGGCAAACTTTTCAAAAGTGTTTTCAAGTGTATTTTTTTTCAAAAGTACTTTTTAGAAAAGTTTTTTTTAAGGAAAAGCTGTTTTTAGCTTATGAAAAAACTATTTTTTCTGCCCCTCAAAAATACTTATTTTCTTTCAAAAGTTTGTCCAAACATCTCATTTTATAAACAACTAGTGACTTGGGGCTTTGGGCCACAGATGACAAAAGAGTTTTAAAATGAGGTGTAGGTGACACAATTCTTAATTATTAGTTAGAGGTAACAATTACTTTATTATGGATTAAGAAAGTTGGAAAAGTTTGAAAATAACCCACAAGTTTTTAAATTTATACTTTGATCCCAATGTTTACCTAAAATAACGGGAAATGGAGGAAAAAAAAGCATCTTTCTCTCTCTTCTCATCCATTGTTGTTTTCCCTCTCATAGCGATTTTTGTTGTTCATTGTTTCTGCTGCTTTATTCATCATCTTCTGCTTCATTATCATCATCTTCTACTTCATTATCATCTTTATCTTCTTCTTGTCGACTATTTATTATTGTTGTTGTTGTTGGTACAACGCTACTGCTGCTATCTGACCAATTTCTTTGGTCAAATTTTGTTTACTACATCACTTTCCACTTTGGCATTACTTCATAGGTGACTTTGGTAAGTAAAATTATAATTTTTATTCGTATTTGTCATCTGGGTACACTTCTGTTTTTCCAACAATGATAGAACCCCAATCATGAATCCAACATAATGCCCACAATTTAAGCAGATCAATCATCTGGTGCATCATATGAGTAATCTGTTGAATCAGAAGATTTATCTATTGCATCAGACTATTTATCTGTTGCATCAGACGCATTATCTGTTGCATTAGATGTATTATCTGTTGCATCAGAATGTTTATCTATTGTACTAGACTAATTATCTGTTGCAGCGAATGATTAATCTGTTTGGAACAACACAAATCAGCCCCTACCACAAACCCAACAGATAACCAATATGTTTCAACTCTTGTTATTACTTCTGAATTCAAAATTATTCCTTACATCCAATTACCCATCCCAAATTTCCTAATTCGATTTTTCATTTTACTTGTTTTTTTCATTAATCAAGAAAAGATAAAAAAACCCATGTTTTACCCTTTGTATTAATCACTTTTTCTTCAAATTAAAATAAAAACATCATTTAATAGGGGGACTATACGCCGACCGACGTTGAAAGCTTTCTTCTCTTATGAAATTTCGATTGAATAGCAAACAATGGTTATTTCAAACACGTCTACTATCTTACCAACTGATCAGTGGGTTATGGTAAACTAGACATGTTATTAATTATTTTTCTTAATCAATGTGACATCTCAATTTGGGATGGGTAATTTGAGACGGAGGGAGTACGAATTAAAAAGTCAGAGCCAAGCAACAAACTAGTCATATGTTGAAACAAACTATTTATCTTTTGCATCAAACTTCTTATCTGTTGCAATATATGAGTAATCTGTTTTGAACAACACATCAGCCCCTGCCGCAAACCCAACAGATAAATCTTGCTATTGCTACTGGATTCTAAATTATTCCTTTTTACGTCGAATTGTCGACATGTTTTATGAGAAGATAATATACAACATGATAATTAAATATGGATTAAAACGTTAAATTTTAAACATAATTTTTTTATTAAACAAAAATAAATAAAAGTACATATAATAGACTAAAAGAAAAATAATAATCTAATTATTATTATTATTATTATTATTATTATTATTATTATTATTATCATCATCATCATCATTGCCAGTCGGCCAATCTTCAATCGGAAGTAGCAAGACCCTCCTCAGCCTGTGTATCTCGTAGAGCATTCTTGCTCTAACTCCTCCTAGTTCCCATTGCAGGTCACGAACTTGATTTCGAAGTTCATTCACGACGTCTTGCAGAAAAGCAACGTACCACACTAGGTCAACCATAATCTTCTAGAGTGTAATATGATAGACGAGATGCAATAAATAAATAGAGTGTAGTTGAATGAACGATTGAGTAAGGAGGGACCTATTTATAGAGGATTGAATTTGAATGAGAGGCAAAAAGGCGCGACTGTTCACCTCTATTCATTAATTACATTTTTGATTAAATTAAGAAAATAAATATTGTGATAAGTCATAACTTTTCAGATTATTATTATTAATTAGTTCTTTCCAAGAACCATTTTTATTGAGTTGTGGCAACAGATTCTATATTTGTTGCATTAGATAACACATCTGTGACAATAGATATATCATCTGTTGTAAAAAATATAAAATTTATTGCATCAGATAACCTATCTGTTGCAACATATAATCTAGCTGTTCACCTCAATTTATTAATTATAATTTTTATTACTGTGAAAGTAATGCCTTAATTAAATTAAGAAATATTGTGATAAGTTATAACTTTTCAGATTATTATTATTAATTAGTTCTTTTCAAGAACCATTTTTATTGAGTTGTGACAACAGATTCTATATCGGTTACATCAGATAAATCATCTGTGATAACAGATATATCATCTGTTGCAATAATAGTAAACCTGTTGCATCAGATAATATATTTGTTGCAACATATAATCTACTTAAAAAAAATATCATCATATCATTAATCCAAATTTGCTCACTTTTTTATTTTATAAATTAAAAAAAGCACCTTTTCAAATTCTTTAATAAAATAATAACCATTTTTATTTTTTGGCAACAGATTGTATATCTGTTGAATCTGATAAACCATCAGTTGCAACAGATATACCATCCGTAGCAACAAATAGACGTTCTATATTAATATCATTTTGGATTTCTTCTAACAGCTGATACATTAGTTGCAACAGATGGAGAAGTTGATGCATCAGCAACACTGTTGAATATATGTGTTTTTGTTTTAGAGAAAAAGTCACGACCTTCACCTTGTTTTACTTAACAATCATCATATAAGTTAATTAATCCAATATTGTGACTTATTTTATTATATAATAAATAATTTTAAAAAACAAATTCAAAAACAAAAATGGTGAAAAGTCATGATCAATTATTAAAATTAAATAACCATTCTGTTACGGTTATAAATTGTGCTTATCATTTATTTACTTATTATTTATTTATGAAATATTTTTCATACTTAATAATCAAAAAGTTCTGTCTTTTCACCCTCTCAATAACAAAAATAACCCTTTTTATTAATAACCACCTGGTGCAACATATGATCGATCTGTCACATCAGATTAACCTATGTTGACACAAATTGCTCAATCCCTACCACCAACCGTCGACATGTTGATAACAAGGAATAAACAGAATGACTATTAACTACTAAATAAGAATTAAAAATTCAAAGTCGACCACCAAATAAAACATAGATTTTTGAATCCCTTGGGTAGATCCGATATACAAAGGAGGAAAATACGTATGCTAAAATAAAAAATATTATCTAATTATTATTACTACTATTATTATTATTGTCAATCGGACATTTTTCATCTGGCAGCCTTGCTCCTCAGCCTTACTCTGAAGTCAACCAAATCTCTCTGAAGTTCATCAAACTGTCTTTGAAGTTCACGCAAGGACTCGATATGAATATTCTTGTACGAATCTGGATAATCCATATTTGTAAAGAGGGACCTATTTATAAATTATTGTATCTCTAAAAGAAAAAAAATTGCTTTAAAATAAATCTAACAGATGGGTAATCTGTTGCTAAATATATTCCTTTTGTTAGACAACTTACAACATACTGTCAATATTTTGCAACAGATGTACATATCTGTGTTATTTCTCCAACAGATATGTCATATGTTGTAACAGGTTGATCATTTGTCGTAACAGATGTCTCCAATTATTTGACAATATAAACAGATGTGACATCTGTTGCAACTAGCTAGTCATTTGTTTATTCAATTTAAGCCATAGATGGACTAGGAAGAATAAGGTGCGTGCATATGGATCCACTATCATATTTGTGGGAGTTAAGTATGTATTACTGATAAGGTCACCGGGATAACACACACAAAGTACAATGTTTTTGTGAATGCAGTTTTTAACCGATTAGGCATTGATCATTCAAACAAGATCCTGCATTGTACCATTAAGTTTGATGGGTTCATAATTGATAAGGCTGAGGACCTCATGAAGATGGTGCAGATACCTTGTTATGAATTACCAATGGTTGTTGCCCGTGTTTATGCGTGTCAAGTTTTGAGAAGGGATCAATAATTGTCGTCATTGCAGAGAACCAATAACGATTGGACTTAACTTTAAGTGTGCATTGGACTCTGAGAACACCTTCGAAGCCTCGTACTGCATTAAACAAGAACGAAAAAACAATATAGTTATTCCCCTGGCCCAAATTTATATGGTTGGATTGCTCGCTCGGGGTGATGATTATACGCCAGAAGGTCCGGTAGGAGAATGCCTTCGAGGGAAAATGGGTGGTTGGTGGAAGACTATATCATTTGAGAGCTAATTAAAGAAGACACATAGGGTGGAAAGTAACTTCTAGCGAATCTGGCCGATGGAATTATCTTAAAAGATGCGAAATCTGGATCAAGTGCAAATATGAAAGTGTATTCAGTAATGTAATTTTGTCTATTGTCTCTCTGAAAGAAAAATAATGCAGATGGACACTTTGCTAGGGAGCTGTGTGGCCGGGATTATCACCTAGATAGAAAATAAGAGAAGACCAACAAAGCAGCCTTATGGGCATCGAGGGTTGAAATGATGTACAACAAGTCAAGAAAACTTATGCCAATAGCAACTGCAGTTAAAATAAGGAATCTAAGCGAAGGCAGAAATTTCTGAATTTTAAATTTTATCCCATGCCTTCTTGTTTGTGTTTCCGATCAGGTCCACTACCATTGACATGATCGGAACCACAAACGAGATTGAAAGGCAAATAGAGAATCATTACTTCTGTAGCAATATTGATTAATTGATTGTGTTTTCTTCCCTTAGCATGCTTTCAACATTCCTTGGAGAAGATCAGATGTTTGCTATAGTATGTGAATCCCGATAATTTTCAAGCTTGCCTCCAGCTTGCTGATTTTATATTTAAGCCGGTCGTTGCCTTCTTCAAAGTTGGTCAAGAGTTCCTCATCTTTTGTTAGCTCGATCAGGAACACTACCTTCAAAGTTGTGGCATTCTAAAAGCCCTTTAGAACACTTTCTTCAGATGCCTTAAAGGATACATGGAGGGTTGCTGTGTTTGTTTTAGGTTAAAATATGTTGATGCACATTGAAGATGTGGTCCCAACAGTTGAACAACACACTTTTATCGAGCTTTGCTCAATGCATCTTGCTCAACTAATTTGATAAATTAATAAGCAAGGAGTTACGTAGCATATGATCTAAACTGACTCTACCAAGCCTATCAAACGTTACGTAACTCCAAGCTCATTATCCTACAAAAAAAATATGACCGAGTTAGTGCACAAATCAAACAAGCTCAATCTGTCAGCCTTTCTGTTGGTCACTCTTCTTCAATATAGATGACAAGATATCTGCTATGCAAAAGTCTCCAATATAGTGATCAGCAGAAAGACTGAGAGATTGAGCTCGTTTGATTTGTGCACTAACTCGGTCATATTTTTTTATAGGGTAATGAGCCTGAAGTTACACAACGTTTGATAGGCTTGGTAGAGTCGGTTTAGATCACATGCTACGCAACTCCATGTTTATTAATTTATCAAATAGGTTGGACAAGATGTATTGAGCAACGCTCGATAAAAATGTGTTGTTCAACTGTTGGGACCACATCTTCATTGTGCATCAACATATTTTGACCTAAACTAAACACAGCGACCCTCCATTATCCTTTAAGGCTTCTGAAGAAAGTGTTCTGAAGGGTACCTAAAATGCCACAACTTTGAAGGTGGTGTCCCTAATCAAGCTCACAAGAGATGAGGAACTCTTGACCAACTTCGAAGATGGCAACGACCAGCTTGAATACAGAATCAGCAAGCTGGAGGCAAGGTTGAAAATTATCGGGATTCACATACTACAACAAGCATCTGATCTTCTCCAAGGAATGTTGAAAGCATGCTAAGGCAAGAAAACACAATCAATTATATCCATATTGCTAAGGAAGCAATGATACTCAATTTTCCTTTCAATCTCGTTTGTGGTTCCGATCAGGTCAACGAAAGTAAACCTGATCGGAAACACAAACAAAAAGGAATGGGATGAAATTTAAAATTCAGAAATTACCGCCTTCACTTAGATTCCTTATTTTAACTGCAGTTGCTGTTGGTGTAAGTTTTCTAGACTTGCTGTACATCATTTCAACCCTCGATGCCCGTGAAACTGCTTTATTGATCTTCTCTTATTTTTTATCAAGGTGATAATCCCGACCCGCAGCTCCCTAGCAAAGTGTCCATCAACATTATTTTTCTTTCAAAGAGACAAAAGATGAAATTACATTACCGGATACACTTTCATATTTACACTTGATTCAGATTTCACATATTTTAAGATAATTCCATCGACTAGATTCGCTAGAAGTTACTTTCTGCCCTATGTGTCTTCTTTAATTAGCTCTCAAATGATATAGTCTTTCACCAACCACCCATTTTATCTCGAAGGCATTCTCCTACCGCGCCTTCTGGCATATAATCATCACCCCGAGCGAGCAACCCAACCATATAAATTTGGGCCAGGGGAATAACTATATTGGTTTTCCGTGCTTGTTAGATGCAGTGCTAAGCTTCGAAGTCCCTTTAAGGGTCCATTGCACCCTAAAAGTTAGTTCAATCGCTATTGAATCTCTTTACAATGACACCAAAACTAGATCCCTTCAGAATGCTTGACAAATAAACATGAGCAACAACCGACATTAAATCTTAACAGGGTATCAGAACCATATTCATGGTCCCTAAGCCTTATCAGTTCGAACCTACCAAACTTAACTGTAAAATTGCAGACATCTTGTTTTGTCACACCCTTTTTTTTAACTCCAAAATAGATTTTAGGTTCGAAAGGGTTTTTTATAATTAAAGTGACAAAATAAAGAATTTATTCTGAAAAAGGATTATTTTTATATTCAAAACTCAGAGTCACCACTTGGCATAATCCGATGTGTCAAGTCACCTTTGGAAATCCTTTTCAAAATGGTTTTGACTCTAAAAGTGATCCACGAATAGAGATTCTGGCTAAGGAATTCTGTTGACCGAGGGGAAGGTGTTGGGCACCCCTCGGTCCCGTTTCTCATTCAAGGATCCTTAGGTGGTTGGCTGCAGTAGAGAGCAACAAAAAAAATATTAACAAGGCTGATCTCTTTAACCCTCCGCATTATGCAACACGTCTTCTTTCAACTAAAATAATTTTCCTCAAAGAAAGATATTGAAATAGATGTTCCATCTATTGCGACAAATGGGTCATCTGTTGTAATAAATTACCCATCAACGGTAGCTGGTGCAACAAATGGTAATCTGTTGTGATAGACGATCCATATTACGCAATAGATCAACCATCTGTTGCTTTGGTTCTCTGAACCCTACTCAACAGATTACCCATCTATGCAAATTATACAATAGATGGGTAATCTGATGCAACATATTATCAATCTATTTCAACATACAAATCAGCTGTTGCGGTAGCTCGATCATCTATTTCATAAATTGGTTGTGTTAACATCCATGTATCCTGATCCCCATGTAACCCAACTGGCAGCAAATTATTATTATATGATTTAAATTTCTCCTATTTTTTTATAGGTTGTGCATCCTTGGATCGTGTCTACCATTGATGAGCTGGGGATGACTTCTTTTCTTACTCTGGGTATTGTTGATACAAAAGAAGACCCAACGGTGGAGTTAATAAAGAAAGAATTGGCTGGAACAACATCCATACGAAAAATAGTTAGGCAAGGTCAGCCTAATATTGAAGATCTTCATGACCAACCTCAAACTGCAACAGATCCAGGTGCTTTTTCTAGGGGTGTTACTGATGGAGTTATTTGTGATGGTGGAAGCCATCCTGATGCTGCTACTACTTCCATTCATGATTATGAGCATGTTGGTTATCGGCAAAAAATAAATAATTTTGAAAAAACCCCTTGTACAGGTCCTCTCTCTAACCCCTACATTGGTCCCTCCCACCTTTACAGTGGTATCTCTCACCCCTCCTTACCCTCATATTCTCATTGCAAATGCAAAGTGTGCAAAGATAGAGAGGATAAGATTCTTATAAAGCTAGAGGATATTACTGAAGCTACCAAAGAGTTGAAATCTAGGAGGGGTGTCATACCATCCAACGAGGTGAGGGAGCCATGCACTCCTACAGTGGAGGTTAGGAGGAAGATAAGAAAAATTAGGCAAATTCTCTCTGTTCATAAATTGGCAAAAATTGCAACTCCTCCCACTCTAAGAGTTGTTGAAGTTCAGGGTCCACCGAAGAAGGTGGACATATTTGCGGCGCTTGGCAAGGATAAGAAGGAGAACTGGAAGAATTCATGAAGATGAAGGTTCAAAAAAATACTCCATGCATCCATTTGCCGCCAAAGACTTCTCGAATATGACAAATATGAGTGTGTAGTACGAGGACAATGTAAGTTTGCTTTTGCTAACCTAGCCTTCCAATCTACTCCATGAAAAAGAATCTACGCAGTAGATGTGTAATATATTGCAACAACTTGGTATTCTGTTGCAACATAAGGCACATCTGTTGCATAAGTTGTGTTAGCTGGGTAATCTGTGAACTGATTCAGAGAACCCTCTGCATCAGATTCTTTCCACTGTGTTTTTATTCTTTACAATTACTAACCTATTTAAAAATTGTCTTCTTATACCACAGTATATTGATGAAATTCTCTACCTCATGAGGGGCAAGCAATTAGCGTACCCGGATGCTTATGATGCTGTTGATAGGATAATGCATCTCAACTTCTACAATAATTTCAAGGATAGGTACACTAATCTCTGTGAGCTAGCTGATTCCGATGGCTCGAGATTTGATGAGTTAGTTTCTATATTCCAATGGGATGAAGAAGAGATTAAATATGCTAGAGGAAAGAGTCCATATCCATACGGCAAGAGCTGGACCAAGGCCAAGAGAATCCTTACAGTCATGAACAAGAAGTCAAATATTTTCTCGCTATTGAGATACTACTATACGAGGGAAAGGTTAAGGTTTATGACTGTAACTTACCTGCCTTTAGCGAGAAGACGTTTTTAACCCACATGCAGCCACTCTTGAAGTTGTTGCCCAAGTTGTAGACGCAAAGTAAGCTGATGGATCATTTGTTGGCTGAAGTCTTGAAGAAGGAATCATGGGATTTTGAAGGTCGAAATAAGAACATCCAGCTCCCAAAAAATACAACCGATGCAGCGTGCGGGCCGTGCTCGCTTTCATACATCGAGTGTTTACTAACCGGCACACAGATTATCAATATGTGCGACGCTGTTGTGGGAAAGATACAATGGGTCTGAGCATATGGGGTACTAACTAAATGGTTGGATCCCGTGTATAAAAAAGAACATGTACAAAGACAGAGACGAACACAATAACAAATTTTCATTTCAAGCCAATTCACTTTACATGTAGTGGCAATAATTTTTATGTCTGGCCAAGTTGAATTTTTATAATGCAACAGATTTTATATTCGTCATAATAGATATAGTACCTATTGTGACAAATTGATTATCTGTTGGAATAGGTTGATCATCTGTTGCGTTATACAGATGTTCCTAGTCTGTCTGTCGCAATAGATATACGATCTATTGTGACATATAATCTATCTGTTACAACTGATCGATAATCTATTGGAGCAAATCAAAAAAGTAGGAAGACCTATTATATAATTTCTAGCAGATGACCTATGTGTTGCATCTCATGTTGCCACATATGTCTAAATATGTCTGATAAGATATGTCATCTGTTGCAGCAGATGTATTATCTATTGTAATATTTGAATCTAGTACTCCATTTCAATTAACATATTCAAAACTAAAGATTAAATTATATTCATATACAACATAAAATAAATTGAAGCCTTCAAAAATTACTTGAAATGACTCAACAAATAAATGAAATATAAAATAAATCATTATGGGTACAAACGATCTACCCTATAAATAAATTAATAAGTTAAACCAAGGAGGATAGGTTATTACATTGACGGACTCGAGCTATAAAGATCTAATCAATATGGACAAGTTGTTCTTCATCCGGTGCTACAGAATTTGGCTTTGGTCGTCATGGATCTTTAACGTCGGTTGCGTACGGCTTTTGATCTTTCTCTTCTCCATATTTCCATAAAAGAGCAGCATATCTTTTGTGGAGTAATCTGACATCAAGTCTATCATTTGATACTTGTAATATATTGCTCAAATACTCAGCGCAGGCGGCAACAAAAAGACCGTAATCTCTGCGTTATAAAAAAATAAATAATTTATATCTTGTAGTTCATGCAAGCGTTTTGAAATGAAACTAAATTATGAAACTTAAACTTACAGGCCACCAATGGTTTGTTGAGAAATTCCTTCAACATATTGTACATCAAATAGATTAGCCATTTTATCCCGGTATGCTTCAATCATCGACCAATCAGTACGAACCTTTTGTTCCAAAAAGCCACTCAAATCAAGGTAAGTAGGCAATATTTTGGCCAGCTTTTATATCTCAAATGACGGCTCGGAACATCTCCTTCACGACATCGAGTCATAAACTCGAATGCGCCTCTCTTTTAGAACGACGACAACCAACACCCAATGGAATTTATCACCACAATTGATTGAGATGTACATTTCGTCGACCAAATGCCAAGGTAAGCTAGCTGAAATACTAAAACCTTTGATGATGTTGATTAAGCATTCCTCATTTTGGGAAACTTCTGACTGTTGTTGACAATACCTATTGTAGGCATTATTGATGTAAACTTTGTACAAATAATTTTTTGTCGTGTATCTGTATTATTCTTGTGTTTGCAAATTGACCTTTTTTTGGAGGTAGTAAAAAATGACATCGATGTGCTGCACATATTATCAAATATTTCAGATTACAAGATGAAAAAATCATTACGCAGATGCAATTAAATAAAGTATTAATTAATAGTAATATGTATGGCATTTAAACCTCATCATTCCAGCAAGTTTGGGGCTATGACATCAAATAGAACCAATTCTTTATTCCGGGATGTGTAGCAATAAAGTCAAACATATCAAAACCAAGACTCGATTCGCTTACTTTGTAGCGCTCATCATTTTGTTTTCTACTTAATGATTTATATGTGTTACTGTCAGGTTCTTACAACAAGAATTGTATAAACCAATATCTAGAAAATTGATTTATGTAATTGCCGCATGATACTTTAATAGCCCATCAACAATTCATTCTAAATAGTCGTTGATTAACTGTCTTAGTTTTTTAAAAGCCTCATCTGAGATGTTGAACCCTTCAAATGGGTAATTCTTTTATTCTCCCAAACTGATAGGCTTCACTTTTTCTTCTTCTTTGGAAGCAATTGATGGATTATCAACTGTGATATTATGCTCTTCAAAAGTAACTTTACTGTGACATCCACCTGGAAAGCCAGAATTATTAATGCTAAGTAGAGATATACAACATATTGCCCATCTGTTGCAATAGATGAGTCTTATGTTGCATCAGATAGATTATCTATTGGGACAAATTTGAATAGGTAAATCAGAGCAGTACGATAATTTCGAACAGATGACCCATCTGTTGCAACATAAGGCTCATCCATTGAAATAGATAATAAATCTAATACAAGAGGTTAGACAACAGTTGCAACAGATGTATATATCTGTTTGATAATTTTTAGTAGATGTATCATCTATTGAAACATATATGTGCCTATTTGTTTTTTGGAATAGATGATGTACATTCATCTTCTTCAGCTCATGCTGCTCTTCTGTGATCCTTGCACATTGAACATCGGTGCAAGACAAAACAAAGGCATTGCAACTTGCTTTTTTATGCTTGATGATGCCTTGGAAGTGTCTTTACTTCTCCTCTTAGCTGCCTTGATCTCTAGTAGAGTGTCTGAATATGAAATCCTCTTTGATGGAATGATACTCCTCTTAGATGTCACTTTCTTTACAGAAATAGTTAGTCCATTAATAGAATTAATCAATCCATCATGTTTTTTCCTGCAGTCTTGACATTGACATGCAGAACATTCGATAGATATGGCAAAATCTGGAGAAAAATCTGTACAACCACTATGATCATAATCATAATGGCATGTTGTTTCAAAAACTGTAAGAGGAGAATCATTAGTCCCACCCTCCAAAATTATTTTTCTTGTGATGGTTGTTGCTCTAAACAATTTCTTTTTTACTCCATCAATGACCTTAGGGTCCAATAAAGTTTGCACATACCGTAAAGTAAGAAAAAAAAGCATCTTCAACTCTTGATTGGTCGGAACAAGCCACGGATGGACAATCTAAAATAAATTGGTACATATATTAAGAATTATGATGAAATCATTTAATAACTAATTAAAACAAAAACTTGATTAGAATTGGACTTACTGCTTCCTTGGGGGGATTGAAAATGTCAAGAAATTTTGTATTTTTATCGGTTTTGACCGACAACCATCTCAGAATTCTTGGACAGATAACTTCTTACTGGTAGATCACTTGTTGTCTCAAACAAGGAATGACTTCAAATGCCTAAGCCTATAACATAATGCCAATAAATCAAATGCATTATTGAATAAAAAAATGATAAATCATATCATGATAAAAAAAAATATTTACCATGAAAGCCCTTGAAAATCCATATAAATTGATTGTTTTTGGCGTTAACGGAGTCAACAAATATTCGACAGTCATTTTGGAGCTTTCATAACCCCAAGAATAGCTATTAAAAGCCTCAAGATCCTCGGAGAGATTTATTAAACTGAGGTGTATGTTGTTGTTAATGTCTCTCGCCCAAAAAACATTATGTACAAACCAAATCAAGCACAATGATTGCTTGTGCTTCTTTGAAAGTCCTTTACCTTTCAACGCTTCTATCAGATTTTTATTTTTGAAACTTGGACCAACAATGGACACCAGGTCATCACCATCACTCGACTTGCCTTTGCCCTTCTTGGGTGTACGGGTGTTTTTTTTTTGGGTCAGAGTAGGTATAACTTGAGAAGGAGATGGAGGATAACATTTTTGTCCAGTAACTATGGCAAATTCCTTCCAACCAAAACAAACAGGCATGCCACAGTAATTTATCCACACCTCATCCATCTTATCTTTATTTTCATACATAAACCTGTGCTTGAGAAGATCATGTACCATTTTCATCTGGAAACGAGCATTGTTGTCCTTCGATAAATCAAGATATTGTCCAAAATAGCTTTCCCTAAAATAAGAATCTAACTTTTGTTCTCAAAGTATTTTTCCGAAGGCACCGAAAGATTTTCTCGTGACTCACTTAACCATGAGATCACCCATTAAATCTGTGGCATCATCGCACTGCATTCTTATAGGATAACGATCAAAGCTGAAGGTTTTGATCAACTCTTCAGCGGAAGGGCTATTAGCATTTGGATCATCTCTTTTGAAAGATTTTTCCTCCCCGTGTTCATCATCTTCTGCTCCTGATTGACATAATGCTTGTAAAGAAAGCTCATAGAGTAGTGGATGTAGCCGAGTTGCTGCACTTGTTCCCTTACTTAGACTTGATTTGATTTCTTTTCTTTTGGGAGCCATATTATCTTAAATTAATAGGAACATAACATATATTATAATTGATTAATGCACAACAGTAATATAACAGTTCAAACAGACCACTAATTTGTTGCACCAGGTATGTTATCTATTGTAATATATAATTGACTTGTTGTAACGAATGAGTAATCCATGAAAACCATAAAAATAGATCACTAATCTATTGCACCTGGTATTTTATCTGATGTAACATATAATCGACCCGTTGACACGGATGAGTAATCTATTGGAAATCATAAAAATAGATCACTAATTTGTTGCACTAGGTATGTTATCTGTTGCAACATATAACCGGCCTATTGCAATGGATGAGTAAACCATTGGAAAGAATAAAAATAGATCACTAATCTATTGCACCAGGTAGTTTATCTGTTGCAACATATAACCAACCTATTGAAATAGATAAGTAATCCATTGAAAACCATAAAAACAGATCACTAATCTATTGCACCAGGTATATTATCTGTTGCAACATATAACCGACCTATTGCAACGGATGAGTAAACCATTGGAAAGAATAAAAATAGATCACTAATATATTGCAAAATGAAGAGTAAACCATTGGAAACAATAAAAATAGATCACCAATCAGTTATCTGTTGGATCAATATTATTTAGATTTTTTCCAAACAGAAGAGTCGTCTATCGCAATAGATGAATGATCTGTTAGATTTTTCACCTGTTGCATCAGATTTTCATAGTTGCATCAGATTTTCATCTATTGCATCAGATGTTTCCATCTGTTGCATCAGATGTATTTATTTGTCACATCAGATGTTTCCATAGGTTGTGTCAGATGTATTCATCTGTCACATCAGATATTTCACCTGTTACATCAGATGTTTCATCTGTTGCAACACCATTTTTACCAAAACAAACAATAAATCAACCCAACAACACCAACACGTCACACATACACACACTAAGAACATCAACTGTGACAAAAAATTACCAACAAATTCAAATCAACAGTACGACAACAAGAAGAAGAAATGCCAAAAATTAGAGTTTTATTCAGTCCATATTTCAATACTAGAAGAGTAGTTGGCTCAAGTTCCTCTATTTTTTCATAATTTTTACCTGTGAAAAAAGAAATAGGACGACGAAGAACTCAAAGTTGTTGTTATCGGAGAAGTCTTCACATCAGATGTTTCATCTGTTACATCAGATGTTTGATCTGTTGCAATACCATTTTTACCAAGATAAATAACAATTCAACCCAACAACACCAACACATCACACACACACACTAAGAACATAAACTGTGACCAAAAATCACCAACAAATTCGAATCTACAGAACGACAACAACAAGAAAAAATTCTAGAAATTAGGGTTTTATTCAGTCCATTTTTCAATACTAGAAGAGTAGTTGGATTAAGTTCCTTTGTTTCTTCATATTTTTTACCTGTGAAAAAAGGAAATGGAACGACGAAGAACTCAAAATTATTGTCGCTGGAGAAGTCTTCACGTCGATTGATGATTGAAAATTAAAAAGAAACTCGCCCGTATATTTATCGTCGGAGGTTGAAAGGAGAAATTTTGCAGAACTGTTGGTTGAGAGAGAGTTAAGAGAAGCTGTTTAGAGATAGAGTGGTTGATTTGGATTAAAGAGGCATGTGGGTTGGGTTGATTTGTATTTTTAAAAAAATTAGAAAGTGTAATACGCCATGTACCAAGATCATGCATAGTACATCATGGTTCTTTTATAGTTTTATGAGTAAGTTAGATGTATATTAAGGCTTCAAATAACTCCAGCTATCAGACGAATCAAAACATTCCTTACCAATTGAATTCTTGAGAAGGATATTGGTATAGTCAACTTCAAATGAGCATATCTCTCATTATACTAGGAATTTTTGAGCTCATGACCTATCAACAGATATATAATTGAATTATCTTTCCAATATCGAAGCAAAGAGTTATTCCTATTTTACTCCAGCATGTCAGGCTTGAAACTGTGTGACGATATTCGTGGTAGCTTACCACATTTGTGATGCCTTACCACGAAGGTCGTCAGCCTTAGGCAGAAACCAGCTCCTAAGTGATGACATTCATGGTAGCTTACCACATTTGTGGTGCCTTACCACGAAGGTCGTTAGCCTTAGGTAGAAACCAGCTTTTGTGTGACGACATTCATGGTAGCTTACCATATTTTTGGTGTCTTGTTACAAATGTCATCAAGCTATGACTTTCAGCAACTGGGAATTTATTTTATATGGGTATTTGGTCTTTTCCCTTCACTTCCCCACGACTTATAACCCTAAAGAGGCATAATTTTTCTCATTTTTTCTTCAGTTAAGCATCTCAAAAACCCTCTCTTACGCTCTCAACCATAAGATTAGGGTTTCCATTAAACTCATCTCTCAAAAGAAAGATTCAAACCTTTTTCCAAGATAATCAAGAATTAAGCTTCCCAATCCAAGAACTCTCCAGCAAATCATCAAGGTTTCCTTTCTAAGGTATGCGTAGTGTTCATCTATGGATTCAATTCGTTCATAGAGCTCAAGAATCATACTTTTAAATGTTATTTTGTAAACTTTTGTGGTGATATGAGCATGTACTTGTTGATGATTGTTGTTTAAGTTTCAAGATGATATCTAAATGTGTTTTCATGAAATATATGTGGTTTTTAGTTGAAAAACACGAACTTTGGGTGGTTTGATATGATGCAAGTATGAAATCCACCTATGCCTTAAAGAATGCATGCAAGGTTTTTGATAAAATGCCTAGGATGCTAGAAATTCAAATTTACATAATTCCATGATATCTAAATGACAAGTCTATGTTAGCTATACACTTTAATATGGATTTCCATGCTATTTATGTATTGTTATTGTTGTGGTATGAAGCATGTATAATAATGGAGATATGAATTATGTACATGAAATATATCCATGTTTTCCTCTACCATGTTCGAGATGTTTAATAAATACATGAAGTATAATATCCCCTACTTATGACAATGTGAATTGTGGACTCCAATCTTATGATCAAGTCAGTCGTGTTGTGTTTATTTCCTTCCATTGAGTCCTGGGGGTATTCATACCCGAAAATATATTTGTGTACCTAGAGCCATGTCATGTTTCACGATATACAAAATCAAGTCATGATTTAGTAGAATTTAGTCAGTCATATGACTTAAGAAAACTCAGTAATCTCAGTAGTTCAGTAATCTCAGTGCTCAGTAATATCTGTAACCTCAGTATTCAAAGTCAATCTTAGTAACTTCAGTACTCTCAACCAGTCCTTAAAACTCGGTACATTCCGTCAGTATTCAGAATCCATTAAATTTAGTTTAGCTCCGCTAAAAAATACCACTAGTATCAATCTAGTTAATCAGTTTAGCTAATCAGTTCAGTTCAATTATTCAATTCATCCTAGTTATTTAGTTCAGTGTCTTTCAGATGGGAGTAGGATTCAGCACCGAGTGATCCTAGGGATGGGGACTCACCCGCTAGATTGGGACTGAGATCCTTAGAAGAAATCCCTAAGTTTCATAACTATGTAGCCAACATAAGTTGAGACATCACATCCTGTTATATGAGGGTAGATGAGGTGCCTTAACCTGTTATATGAGGGTTCCTACCGTTCTCACTAGAGTTACTTGTTATATGAGGGTTGCTCACATGTTGTCCTTACCAGTGGCGCGGTATTGACACCCTTCCAGTCAGGGCAAAGTGTCACGCCCCAAAATCCCATCGGGCCGGACTGGCACCCGAAGCCGAGAAGGCCCGGGAGAACCCGTTCAAATACCTGTACTTTCACTTACATGTCACCAAAAATTTGGACAGCACTTCGTTGCATATAGAAGGGTCTAATTACCTGTATCAGCACAACACGCACAAATATATATATATATATATATATATATATATAATACTTGGCCGTCGGGGCCACCACATATACAAATATAACATCACTATATAAACTTCCATTACTTTACCCTTCCTTATGTCTACAAAGCCTCTAGGATATACATGACATAACTAGGGTCGGGACAAACCCCCGCCCACACATGACTCTTGTACAATAACAAAACATAAGGGACCGACTCGGAAAGCTCCGAAGCAAACTGGAGCTCACCAACAAAAGCTGTATGACCTGGCTCCTATCTATGCTGTGAATAAGCTGAAGCACCTGTGCCTGCAGCATGAAATGCAGGTCCCCCGTGAGGGACGTCAGTACGAAATATGTACTGAGTATGTAAAGCTGTAACTAATCATATGTGATATGGGGGATCAAGAAAATCAGACGCAAGTGAATAAATCATAATAGAAGTGAACCACACTTCATAAACACTTTTAGGATCATGTACATTATCTTATCATTAATCTGAATTGGGTTCTTGAATTCAAATACATTTGTGGAACGGTATACATTCGTTCATTTCATTCTTTACAATTATCATTTGCCATTACCTCCTCCTCCCGAACCTCCAACCACCTAACAATAATCAATATTGTACCGTACTGTTACCATTAGGCTGCCCCCAGTACATATCAACTGTTATCATATCAAATATCGGGATCGGCCCATGCTAGGCTTAAGCCCCTGAGCTACCACCCACACGTATATCAAGTAACACAAATAAGAGATCTTTCCAATAACTTAGTTCAAAAGCTTTTGAGATTATTACATTAGTGTTCATGCCAATATAGTACCTTTGGAATAATGATACATCAATAGGAACCAAGTAATAGACTTTCTATACAATAACGATGTAATAAAGACTCATTGGTACATCAACAATGTGTTTCGGAATCATCAATATCACAACAATGAAATAGGAGCCTTTCGGTATATCAATGAAACATTTTGACACTTTATAGAATGGAAACAACTTCGTTGGTAATGTAGAACAATACATGTTTTTGGACAACCTCGGAATCTTACTTGATGGAACATTGGTGTTTTCATGCCAAAGAACATCGTTAGAGTATGCTTTACATACCTCGTTGTAGATTGGGATACCAATTCAACACAACTTCCCGCCTTTACAAATCACTTACCTACAATGAAATGTTTGGCATCTAGTATTAGCAACCCAACACCACAATTCTCTTCCATAATTCCATACAACCAATATTTGCAAAGCATTCCAAAAACCAACTTGAACAATCGGTTTATGTGTATATATATATAAATAATCATCATTTCAATACCACATCATCACACCAAATCCCTCCACAATTCAACATAATCCAACTATGCACAAGAATAATCCAACATCATTTTCAATCATCTTTCAACAACAATCAAATAACATACTTCTTATGCTCACATGCATATATATATACATATCCATATAAATAACACCAACATAATTTACATCCTTACCATAAAATGGCCCTTTTGATTTCGAAGTCCTGTTGGCACAAATAAGGGGTGCTTCTCGAAGCCCTCGAGACGGTGAACACAACTACGGAATCAATTTGGATTTTCTACGGTTGAATCACAAGATAATTGGAGTTGAACTTAGGCTAGGGTTTCTTATTCTTCAATAATTTGGATGATAAATGATGGATATGAGGCTAAGTATATGTATATAATGACCAATTTTCGTCCATGAGGTGATGGAAAATGACCATATTGCCCTCAAAATTTAAGTAAATCCGAATCTGTCCATGGTGGACTGTTTTGGTAGGCTAAAGTAAATCGACCATAACTCTTTCCTCCAATATCGGATTTGGGTGAAATTGGGATCGTTGGAAAGATAATTCAAAGGGCTTTCATTTAATATAAAGTAGGCCACCCAGTTCGTTCTGTACAAGGAGTTATGATCGTTTGAAGTTGACCCTAAAAATCTGTTTGGCTGCAGTACTTTTGTGTGCAGAAAATTTCTGCACATTTACTGTTCATTGCGTCCACCGTTTTCAAGTTTCGAACATGCTCGCTTATATCCGATACTCATCTATTTTTAGCAATCTTTATATCGTTAGAAAGCTAACTCGATAAACTTCGCATAGAAACTTCGACGAGCAAATTCCGGTATTAATAAAGTCGATTCCTATACACATATAATCAAACAATACACTTGAAACCATCTCAAAATAATCAATACTCATACTTAAACTCATATATACCTAACTTATGATCAATACATATACTCCAACACATATAACCATGGCTAATGCACGTAATTAACTACGGGGTGTTACACAAAGATTGCACCCCAATCAGCTTAGCTTGGGGCATGTCGGTTAGATAAATACATCCCACAGTTTCAATTACAAATTCAGGACTGTCAGATACAGTCAACTCAGTTCAGTAGTCAGATTCAGTACTGTTAGAGACAATCAATCCTTATCATTATAAATAGACTTCAAGATCACCCATTAGAGAGGACTGATCTCAACTATAGTTAAACAGTATTAGTATCATCAGATTTAAAGATCACCCGCTAGATAAGACTGATCTCAAATTTAGTTACTCCTTATAAAACAAAACTCAGATAGTACCATCAAAACTTAGACTGTCAGATACAGTTACTCAGTATCAGTTACATTGCTTAGGCCAATCATCACAGTTAGATCAGTTATATCAGTTTTCTGAACTCATGTATCAGTCATATCAATTATCAGAATTCATGATATTAGTATTTCAGCTTCAGGATTGTCAGACACAGTCAACCAGCCTAGGTTTCCATAATTCGAACTGTCAGAAATAGTTGTTCATTATCCAGTATCTCAGTATCAGTACACTCATATTGTCAGTATTCAGGCTCAGTAGTCAGTATCTCCACGAGTTCAGTTATAGTTATGTATGCATGTATGTGTTCTCACGTTTATATTAGTCAACATTGTTCATGCATATAACCCTTTTGGGTTTAGGCTACCTCACTCATATACTCAGTATATTCAGATGTACTAACGCATTTGTGCTATGGTGCTTTCTCTTATGTTACACCATAGGTTTAGAGGAACGAGCTCTAGATCAGTAGTAACATTCTAGTGTTTAGAGTTTGCAGTGAGTCCTTTTTATTTTAGGATGATATGATTATTGCTTCATTTGCTATTTTAGTTCAGTTTCTAGATGGAGTTAGTTTGGGACATGTCCCATCAACTTCTTATTCAGATAGTTTAGAGGCTTTCCATACTATAGCATATCAGACAGTTATTTCAGATTTGTTTTAGTATTTTTATACTATTTTTAGATATTGTCTTATCAGACGTTTATTCAGTTCGAACCTTTATGGCTTTTCATGTTTGTATTTTTGCATTTTATATATATTATGCAGTATACATATACAAATATCATTCATGGGTTAGCTTGTGGTCCTTTGGGGTCATGAGCACCGTGTAGCATTTCGGTTCAGAAAATTAGGGTGTTACAAACTTGGTATCAGAGCCTAAGGTTCAATAGAGTCCTAGGAAGTCTGAAAGCCGTATCTAGTAGAGTCTTGTACATGCGTGTGTTGTGCACCACATTTATGTGCAGGAGGCTGTATGATGTTTTAGAAATAGTTTCCTTTCTTTCATATCTCAAATCCTGCTATAGAAAGGTTCTCTAAGAAAACTTATGTAGATTCTCATCATGCTTTAGTTATGTCAACTTTACCGTACTTTCAAGGTAACAGAAGTAGTGAAGCTCAAGTCCTACAGATAGGGCTTTCTCAAATAGTCCCTACAGATAGCTATGGGATTTCCCTCATGCTCAACAGTATCCCATCAGTTCATTATGTCTTACAGTTGTACGGATTTCACTCATAATCATGAGAACTCATTCTCAAACCTAGATTTAGATATGCCAGCAGATCCCTTCTCAAAATCCTATGATAGCATATGACTAGAGTTAGAAGCATGAACCCAGGAGTTTAGCAGTAGCAGAGTTGGGATAATTATATCCATATTAAACAGACTATGTATTCATGGGGATAGTTGTGCTAGAATGAATCAGTAGGTTTGAACAGTGTGAGTTAGAAATTTAAGTTTATTGACTCAAAATTAAGCATGAAGGTGTGAATGTAATACTAGTAGTATGTGAGGGAAATAGGGGCAGATGATGTGTTTAGTAAGGCAAGCATGTGTTAATCGGAGTGTAAGTATGTGATGATGATTGCAGTTCAATTCAGAGTTTAGTTTAGTGCTCCCAGAATTATGATGATGGCTTAAATCCAAGTGGGGATGGTAGATCAAGTACCCAAGTCAAGCTCTCAGATTCCAGTAGTAGTGCCAGTATGTACAAAAAAATAGTTAGGAAAGACGATTCCTGACCCATCCTTATATCAGCGTAAAGCTTCGTACTTCAGTCAGCATAATGCCTATGTATGCTTCATGTCTTAGATTCCATGGATATAGATTATGTTCACACGTATTCCATAGAATTGTGTTTGCTTTCAGTTCCCAGTATAGGAAGTTTAGTTCTAGATCACTCAGTGTTACAAATCATGTTCCATGAACTCAAAAATTCCAGACTCAGGTCATGCAGCCCATGACTCATGTACGCATATCATGTTTTACAATATACTCAGCTTCCATGACTCATGCTACACCTCCACTGACCAGTTAAATTCAGACTATGTCATGCGTACCCTCAGTTTAGAGCTTTTGGTACATACATGGTATTTATATTCTATCCCTCAGACTTCAGTCAAGTGCCAAGTTCAGTTATGTGTCTATTCATATTTCAGATTCTCCTGACTTAACCCCCTTCAGTGAGCTCTCTTTGTGAAAATAGTGTAGTGTAGCAATGAGTAGTTGCTTAAATAAGAGAGTGAATGATTCATGTTAATAGAAGGTTGTTCCATGCTTTCTTTACACAAGGGTGCAGTTACGAAGATAGGCTTGAATATCCTGTTAGTATGCAAGCAAGGAGCTAGCGAGAGGTCGTACTTAGAAATTGGAAAAATTCAGAGTGTGAATGTATATTCAGATCCTTGACTTATGTCAGCCTTCATTGTGCAACTATCAAAACTCAATTTCTATCTCAGTTACAGTTTAGTACTCAGTAATTAGTGTTCTGTCTCAGAATTAAGCACTTCAGTCTTATTTTAAACCTCAGTTTCAGTATTTAGTTATTAGGACCCAGCATTTAGATCCAGTATGGATCCCCATTACAGTCTTAAGTTATAGTGTCAGCTTTAGATCAGTATTCAGCTCAGAAATTCAGTTCAATTTTAGACTTACTTGACCATAGTGTATAGTTATTAGCTACTCAGTTATAGGTATTTCAATACGTCAGTCTATGGAATGTTTCCAAATCATGTAATACGCTCGGTCCTGCATTTTCAAAAAATATAGCTTTCATGAAATCCATGATCGGTTACCTTATGTTACTCAGTCAGTCCCTTCTCATATGCATAATACTTTATGGCCTCAACCCAACTACTCAGATTAAGTCCAATTCAGTCTTGCATACCCAGCGTTCAGTTACTAGTTACTCAGTTAATCAGATAAGTCAGTATGTCTATACATTCGTGCATCACACTTTAGTTTTAGATCTCAGATAATTAATCATGATTTCATACCTAGGTGCCTTGTCCATCGCCTCAACTTGACGCATCAACTTCTTTAATATTTTAGCAAGGTCAGTCCAGCATCCTTCAAGGGATATAGTGTCCCAAGGGGGATATACATTATAGCCCCTAAACTTCCATGATTTAAGCATGCCGTTTTCTTTGGTGAATCTATCTTGGAGGAAGTGTTACTTATGAGCCGACCCTCTAGCCTCAAAACTAATTCGTAGGACATGTACTCAATGTCTTAGTTCTGTTCATGAATAAAGTTCCAAATTCAGTTATGTTCTTATGTTTTCGCTCATGTATATTGATTAATCAGTATTTTCAGTTCATGGTAGCAGTCTTCTTTGAGCATACTCATTCTCATGTTCAGATTTCAGTACCAAACTTGGTATTCAGTTCCATGCTTAGTTTTTAGTTCAAAGTTGGTATCTTTACGATTACATGTTCATTCGCATGTTCGTGAGTTAGATCAGTCATTTATTCATGCATCAGATATGCATGGTCAGTTTATTAGTACTTTCAGTCATGCATCCACATATCATGTCAGTTATATAATTATGCATCTTATATGCATGGATTCAACTTATCAGTTAAGCATCAGATATGCGTTCTCAGTTTGAGAAACTCAGTTTATCAGAACACTGAGTCCTACATTCATAAATCAGCTACCCATGCATCAGATATGCATGTACAGTATGATATGCTCAGTTTTCAGTCATGTCAGCCATGAAATTGTGATCATTCATTCATGCTATATATGCATCGTTTTATATTTTCTCCCCTCTCAATCAGTCATCATTCGAGGACGAATGTTTCCAATGGGAAGATATTGTAATACCCCAAAAAATCCAAACCAATATTAGAGCCATGTACCAAGCTCATGCATAGTACATCATGATTATTTTATAGTTTTATGAGTAAGTTAGATGTATATTAATGCTTCAAATAACTCCCAGCTATCAGACAAATCAAAACATTTCTTACCAATTGAATTCTTGAGAAGGATATTGGTATAGTCAACTTCAAATGAGCATCTCTCATTATACTTGGAATTTTTGCGCTCATGACCTATCAAAAGATATGTAATTGAATTAGCTTTCGAACGATACCAATTTTTTCTAAATCCAATATCTGAGCAAAGAGTTATTCCTATTTTACTCCAGCATGTCAGGCTGGAAACTGTGTGACGATATTTGTGGTAGCTTACCACATTTGTGACACCCTACCACGAAGGCTGTCATCCTTAGGAAGAAACCAGCTCCTAAGTGACGACATTCATGGTAGATTACCACATTTGTGAGGCCTTACCACGAAGGTCGCCAGCCTTAGGCAGAAACCAGCACCTAAGTGACGACATTCGTGGTAGCTTACCATATTTGTGACGCCTTACCACAAAGGTCGTTAGCCTTAGGTAGAAACCAGCTTTTGTGTGACGACATTCGTGGTAGATTACCACATTTTTTACACCTTATGACAAATATCATTAAGCTATGATTTTCAGCAACTGGGAATTTATTTTATAAGGGTATTTTGGTCTTTTTTCTTTAATTCCCCACGACTTATAACCCTAAAGAGGCATAATTTTTCTCATTTTTTCTCCAGTTAAGCATCTTAAAAACCCTCTCTTACGCTCTCAACCACAAGATTAGGGTTTTCATCAAGCTCATCTCTCAAAAGAAAGATTCAAGCCTTTTTCCAAGATAATCAATAATTAAGTTTCCCAATCCAAGAAATCTCTAGCAAATCATCAAGGTTTCCTTTCTAAGGTATGCGTAGTGTTCATCTATGGATTTAATTCATTCATAGAGCTCAAGAATCATGCTTTTAAATTTTGTTTTGTAAACTTTTATGGTTATATGAGCATGTACTTGTTGATGATTGTTGTTTAAGTTTCACGATGATATCTAAAGGGGTTTTCATGGATTATATGTGGTTATTAGTTGAAAAACACAAACTTTGGGTGGTTTGATATGATGCAAGTATGAAATCCACCTATGCCTTAAAGAATGCATGCAAGGTATTTGATAAAATGCCTAGGATACTAGAAATTTATATTTACATGATTCCATGATATCTAAATGACAAGTCCATGTTAGCTATACACTTCAATATAGATTTCCATGCTATTTATGTATTGTTATTGTTGTGGTATGAAGCATGAATGATAATAGAGATATGAATTATGTACATGAAATATATCCATGCTTTCCCCTACCATATTTGAGATGTTGAATAAATACATGAAGTATAATATCCCCTACTTATGACAATGTGAATTGTGGACCCCAATCTTATGATCAAGTCAGTTATGTTGTGTTTGTTTTCTTCCATCGATTCCTGGGGGTATTCGTACCCAAAAATATAGTTGTGTGCCTAGAGCCATGTCATGTTTCACGATATACAAAATCGAGCCATGATTCAGTAGAATTCAGTCAGTCATATGACTCAGAAAAATTTAGTAATCTCAGTGACCTCAGTAATATTTGTAACCTCAGTATTCAAAGTCAATCTCAGTAACTTCAGTACTCTCAACCAGTCCTCAGAACTCGGTATATTCCGTCAGTCATCAGAATCCAGTAAACTTAGTTTAGCTCCGCTAAACAATACCACTAGTATCAATTTAGTTAATCAGTATCAGTTCCGCTAATCAATTCGGTTCAGTTATTCAGTTCATCCTAGTTATTTAATTCAGCGTCTTTCAGATAAGAGTAGGATTCAGCATCGAGTGATCCTAGGGATGGGGACTCACCCGCTAGATTAGGACTGAAATCCTTAGAAGCAATCCCTAAGTTCCAGAACTATGTAGCCAGCATAGGTTGAGACATCACATCCTGTTATATGAGGGTAGATGAGGTGGCTTAACCTATTATATGAGGGTTTTCACCGTTCTCACTAGAGTTACCTGTTATATAAGGGTTGCTCACATATTGTCCTTACAAGTGGCGCGGTATTGGCACCCTTCCAGTCAAGGCAGAGATTGGACCCCAGTCAGCTTAGCTTGGGGAATGTTGTTTAGATAAATACATCCCACAGTTTCAGTTACAGATTCAGGACTGTCAGATACAGTCAACTCAGTTTAGTAGTACAGATTCAGTACTGTTAAAGACAATCAATCCTAATCATTATAAATAGACTTCAAGATCACCCATTAGACAGGACTGATCTCAACTATAGTTAAACAGTATCAGAATCATCATATTTAAAGATCACCAGCTAGATAGGACTGATCTCAAATTTAGTTACTCCATATAAAATAGAACTCAGATAGTACCATCAGAACTTAGACTGTCAGATACAGTCGCTCAGTATCAGTTACATCGGTTAGGCCAATCATCACAGTTATATCAGTTTTCTGAACTCATGTATCAGTCATATCAGTTATCAGAATTCATGATATCGGTATTTCAGCTTCAGGATTGTCAGACACAGTCAACCAGACCAGTTTTTCATAATTCAAACTTTCAGAAACAGTCGTTTATCATCCAGTATCTCAGTATCAATACACTCATGTTGTCAGTATTCAGACTCAGTAGTTAGTATCTCTACGAGTTCAGTTACAGTTATGTATGCATGTATGTATTCTCACATTTATATTAGTCAGCATTGTTCATGCATATAACCCTTTTGCATTTAGTCTACCTCACTCGTATACTCAGTACATTCAGAAGTACTGACGTATTTGTGCTATGGTACTTTTTCTTATGTTATACCATAGGTTTAGAGGCACGAGCTCCAGATTAGCAGTAGCATTCCAGTGTTCAGAGTTTGCAGTGAGTCCTTTTCATTTGAGGACGATATGATTATTACTTCATTTGATGTTTTAGTTCAGTTGCTAGATGGAGTTAGTTGAGGACATGTCCTATCAACTCCAGATAATTTAGAGGCTTTCCAGACTATAGCATATCAGACAGTTATTTTAATTTTGTTTTGGTATTGTTATACCATTTTCAGACATTGTCTTATCAGACGTTTATTCAGTTCGAACCTTATGGCCTTTCATGTTCATGTTTCTCTATTTTATGTATATTATGCAGTATACAGGTACAGATATCAGTCATGGGTTAGCTTGTGGTTCTTCGGGGTCATGAGCACCTGTAGCATTCCGGTTCAGAAAATTGGGGTGTTCTAGAAAGTTTTGAAATTATTAATCAAGTCCACAGTTAACTTAACTAAGTTTTCTGATGATGTTTGACACTTTAAGTTGGTCAATGTCACCAATCCTTCATTTAAGACTTAAAAGACACATTTCCTTCAATTTTCTCTGGTGACTTTATGAAGTTTGACCAAACATCTTATTTTATAAACAACTAGTGACTTTATGGTCGAAAATCAAAATGGTATAAATATAGTACCAAGTGTATGCTTGAAAATCTCATCTTAACTCATTCAACGTGAAATTATTTCACCACCTCCCATAAGCATATATTAACCTAGAGATTATAATTTCAGAATTATAATTCCAAAATAATTTAAATTCTACATAACACTATTTTTCAACAAAAATTTAAAAGAATTATTGAGTAGATATTAGGCCGTAAAATTAAAAAATGATTACATATAACATATAGATTAGCTTGCCATAATAAGCAAAATATCGATTGGACATAATAGATAATTTAATAGAAATTTTTATCTTTATAACATTGCACATAAAAACTGAAACTTGTTATCCAACATCAAATCACTATTTAGCCTAGAAGCGAACTTTCTCATTCTCGACCTCATATCTGCCACCAAATCAGGAGCATACCTTGATAGCTGATGAAACTTCAAAGAATATTCCTTTACTGACATCCTCCCTTGCCTTCGAACTCTTTATATCTTATATGTATTCATATTTTAATTTACATTTATAACTTGTCTTTATGATCTTATTATAACTTTTGCTTTAATGAACTTCAACCTCACAAAGTTCATATCCACTTCTCTAATGCACTTCAACTTCACAAAGTAAATATCCACTTTTTAATGGACTTCAAACTCGCAAAGTCCAAATTTATCCAATTTATTATTGTATTGGTCTTTAAAATTACAAAATTCAAATCCGCTATTCTATTGGACTTCAAATTCACAAAGTCCAAAACCACAATTCTAATGGACTTCAAAGTCCACATTCATTTTTTAATGGACTTCAAATTCACATATCCCACATCCACTTTTCCAATGGACTTCAAATTCACAAAGCCCACATCCACTATTCTAATGGACTTCAAATTCAGACAGTCCAATTCCATTATTCTAATGAACTTCAAATTTACAAAGCCCACATTGACTTCACAGAGTCCATATCGACTTTTCTAATAGACGTATCCACTATTCTAATGGAATTCAAATTAATAAAGCCCAAATCCACTATTCTAATGGACTTCAAATTCACAAAGTCCACATCAACTTTTCTAATTGACTTTAAATTCACAAAGCCCAAATTCATTATTTTAGTGGATTTCAAATCCACAAAGCCTAAATCCACTATTCTAATGGACTTCAAATTCACAAAGTTCACTTTTAGGATTCATTGGGCCATAGAAATTCCAAATATTTTTGGGAAAATATTTTGTACCTAAATCTATTATTATGATGGACTTCAAATTCACAAGGTCACTGTTTATCAATCTCTAACTTATATCTATTTGCCAATCAATTTCATTCATAAACCTTGTTATTTGACCCGAGTATGTAATAGTATTGTTGTGTGGCACTTGTTAAAAGTAATATAAATAGAAAAACTGGATGTTTCTTTGTGAGTTGAGAAACCATCTGTAACTGCTACACTCATGTGTGAAATCATTTATAAGCAGGTTGGAGCATAAAATTCATGAGTTTAATTTTTATCATAGATCATATTTATTATAAAATGATAATACAAAGTTATGAATAATTTTATTAATTTTTAGAACTTATGCGTATTAATTATATTTCTTACAAAAGCCAAATATTTTTTCTAAAACTATGATCTAACACATGATGAAATTTTACGAAAAAATGACTTTCCAAAAGTAGAATCTATGGCCAAAAGCTAGCTTACTCTTTCTAATAGACTTCAAATTCACAAAGCCCAAATCCACTATTCTAATAGATTTCAAATACTAAAAATTACACAAATACACAACTTATATTTTCAATATTACAAAAAAATCCCAACTCCCTAAACATATTACAAAAATTTCAACATATACACAGAATGCTATGCTATGTTATGTATATTAATCCCGAGAGAGAGTAAAGTAATTAAAAAAGTGGGAAAGAGTGTAATTATTTCCAAAAAGGTTGATATTTATGTTATTTATTCTTTCAAATACACAAAGTCAACATTTACTTTTTTGATGGACTTCAAATTCACAAAAATCACATCCACTTTTCTAATGGACTTTAAATTCCCAAAGCCCAGATTCACTATTCTACCAAGCCCAGTGGACTTCAAATTCACAAAGCCCATATCTATTTTTCTAAATTCATACAAATACTCAACAATAGAGGTCAATATTTTCAAGTAGATTCAATAAAATTAGTTTTTGTGTACATCACATGTACATCTCGTGAGCCACACGTGCATCTCGTGCGATTAAGGTGCATCTCGTACGATGAACGGACATCTTGTGTGACATACGTACATCCATTGTCAATTAATAAAAATATGGTCGAGCAAATATGATTACTAAAAGAGCACTAGTATCATGGGAAGAAATGTGTTTGTCATTGGCTGCCGTCAATTGCTCTGTCAGGCTTACTTAATTAGGAGTTCACCAGTGCGTGATGTGCTACTTCTGTATCATAAAATTCCAACAACTATAAGGTTAAATAATGACAAGTAGCGGAAGTAACACATACTATCTAAAACTATAAAGATGAATTATAGTTCACTCAAAAATGACCCGAGCAGATGAGTTTGTCATCAAGGAATTTCCCACAATTGTATCAAAGTTCATAAAATCTGCAATATAATATCCTGATGTCCCACTGCCATCTCCGTAATGGAACGTATACTCACAATGATTTTGAGTGGAACAAGATTGTCGTCCAACAACACATCTTTGGTCTGAACATAAGACCGATCAAGTTGTTGACGAACTTGATGGATCAAAGAATTCTAAGCGGTTCTGTTATAGAAAGAAACTTTTCGTCAAACACTATTCTTACAACGGTCTGCTCAAAAACCAAGATTCCCTACACCCAGAAAAGAAAAAAAAACATGGAAATGCCCAGCAAGGTATATATACTAGGTAATGGAGTGTCTGAAGACAATTAAAATTTTATCTGTAATGGAATAATAAATGCTATATAATGAAGAGAGGGAGAGATCAACAAAGTGTAAACTGTAAGGTTAAGGTTGAAAGAGATGAAGAGAATGTTGCACGTAGCCTACCAATTACGTATTCTCTATTTTACGCGCTACTTGAGAAATCATATATAAGATGATTAATTTAATAAATTTATCCTTTATTTATATTAATAAAAGGTCTCAAGTAGATTTAATAAAATTAGTTTTTGTATACATCACATATGCATCTCGTGAGCCACACATGCATCTCATGCGACGTACGTGCATCTCGTGCGATGAACATGCATATCGTGTGATGAACATGCATCTTGTGCAATGTACGTGCATCTCGTGCAATAACGTATGTGCATCTCGTGCGATGAACGGGCATCTTGTGTGCATTTCGTGTGACATACGTGCATCCATTGTCAATTAATAAAAATATTTTCGAATCACATCAATATTATTTTTAAACATGTGTATTAGTATATTACCATTGTGAACAATCTTCTAGCTTAATTTAATAATTTTTTATTAAAAAAAAGGGTAGATACATAATAACGCATGCTGTAAAAAAATGAGAAATAATTTAGCAGCTGACTTTTACCATGTACCTAGTTTATTACAAGAATGAGTAGTAAGTGCCAAACACAAATGCATAACAGTATGTAAGAGTCGTTATGCAGTGAACTCTGTCCTGACTTAACATTCTTGGCTTTCCGTTTGCCTGAGAACCTGAAATTTGAACAGATTGGACAACGGAAGGTGTCTTAGCTCAACGCGTCAACTGACTGAAGTAATACTTTAATTTACTAGAGATGAAATAGTTTCCCCTATGTTAAGCATTTGGTCAAAGATCGTATGGATAACTATATGACTTACAATCGTAATTGGCCCATCCAATCCGCTGTCCATCCAGATAATAAACAACAATCTTGTCTTTTAAAACATCTACACAGAAAATATGAACATATAGAATCGACAAAAAAGAAGCAAAACTAGTAGATAGTAAAAACAAGATCCTATGTTTATGCAGAGATTCTTCTGGTGCTAAGGTTTTTGTTGAGATAATACTTTTAAAAGTACAAGATATATACGAATCTCAATAGCTAGTTTAGCTCATTTACTCAGCGAGCAGATATAGAGGTGCAGGGAAACAAAAAAAAGGGGAGGGGGGAGTTAAAAAATGAGAAAGGTGCAGGGAAAAAGTGCACTCGTTCAACTTGAAAAAGATTACCTCCGAGAACTGTCAATCCTTGGCTCAGAGATTTATGAAAGCCCATGCACCAGAGAACGGAACCACCCTACAAAAGCAAAATCGTACTGAGTGCGATAAGTTACTTTCATAACTAGATTGCGTGCACTAAAAATTTAAATAACTTTTGGCCACAGTGTGGTCCAATACAAAGTGACCAGCACCTATGGGGTCTTATCTTGGAGGACTATCAGGAATTTATGACCCAAACTGACTGAGAATTTATAAGAGGGGGTACTAGGATTCTATTTGGAAAGATAAGTGGATTGGCCACGGAAGTTTTACCAGATCTCTTCTCTTTCTGTGGTAATCCAGGATCATCTATTGCTGAAACTTGGTCTCCTCAAACTAAGGTTCTTGTAAATGACTGGGAGGTGGATCGAGTGGCCAAATTACTACAAAGATTGGGAGGTTGTAACATCCGGCCTAAATGTTGAACCTGATACTATAAGATGGAGGCATGAAAGGAGTGGGAGGTTTACTGTTGGAAGACTCTACAAAAGAGATCTTATGGTACAACCTGGGAGCATTTCGACCCATGGAAACAAGTCTGGAAGTGAAATGTCCCAACCAAGATATAGAAAGTGTTTCACATGGTTGGTTTGTAGAAGATCTTGTCTAACTCAAGAAGCTGAAAAGGACAAAACAAAAGGTTATTTATTTCTTCCTTGGAGAGTCACAGTCCAGATGTGGCATATATTTCTCAACCTTGTCCATGCACCATGGGTGATGCCAGCGCATACTGTAGATCTTTTAAGTTGTATAGGATGAGGAGAGAATGGAGCAAGACTCAGATTCAAGCAGTATTGCACATTGTATTTCTAAGTTGCAACATCACTGGCAGGCGGACTGATAAATATGATAAAATAGAGAAGCTGAAACTTGTTGTTTCCAATAAGTAAGTTACTTGGATCAAACCAAACATGGGATATATCAAAGTTACACAGAAGCTACATTAGCAGCAATAGTAAGTTAGGAATTGGAGGTGTCATTTGAGACAGTAATGGAGAGGTTCTAGTGGATTTTTCCAGACCTATCAGGTGTGCTTAGAAATATGCAGGCAGAAGCCATAGCGGCAAAATATCAAATTCAATGGTGCATTCACAATGGCTTCAACAACTTCCATATGGGAATGGACTCTCTAGTTATTACTAATATCATTATCAATGGGAACACTACTAACATGAAGCTGAAGAAAATTATCACAGATACAATTGGCATGACCAACAAAGCTGAAGTAACTATATCTCATTGCCTCGGAGAAGCAAATCAAGTGCCAGATATTTTTTGCTAAAATTTCATCTAGCGGAATTGAAACCATTTATACCTCCTCACAATATCTTCCTAAAGAGGTTAAAGGTTGAATTCAGCTAGACAAACGGAAATTTCCTTCTATGAGGAGTTGTATAGAGGTCTAACCCTTTCTTTACCATTTGTTGGATCCTGTGGTAACTTTCGTATTATAGGTCTTGGTCCAAGGCCCCTCTAATTATGTGCACATGAATAGACATGACAGCCCCCCCCCCCCCCCCAAATCAAGGATTCACAACGCTTGATAATCGCTTCAAAAAAAGTTTAAAGAAAATTTGACTTACAGTGGAGTATCGATGTATAAGGTAGTCCTCACCTCTTAATACCATTGTTTCACCACCGTCAAAGTTCAAACTCGCCATGGGAAATATATCATTAATGCTGCGCACACACAAAAAAAATACTGGTCAAAATTTCAGTACAAACTAAACTAAACCATTAGAAAGAAATGAGCGTGGAAGCTCCCAAGTTCAAGTTTTTTAGAAAATCTGGAGGTGGTTCTATAACACTGGGTTTCTTCGGAAACAAGGTGCACGTTCTGTGAAACAGCCTCATTTATCTTCATGAAAAAAATTGAGTTATAAGGAGCATGTTAGGATTTTTTTTCCTCATTTTGTAACCAAATTTAAATTTAAATTTTCTTATAAGGAAAATAAAAGTAATACCATAATTAGTTTTATTTTTTCTAAAGGAAAAAATATAATTTTTTTTCATATTTGGTTACCCTCTTTCTTGGAGTAAAGGTTTTGGATATCTATAAAGAGAAGACCCTCATTCTCATACCATAACACAATAGCATCCACAATGTAGTCGTTAAATGAGTGATTTTTAAGTTTTTCAATATTATTTTTAATATGTAGATCGTTTGACCAAATCATATTAATAACATATTTTTAGTATTTGTTTTTCATTGTCATTGATTTATCGTCTTATGGTTTGCAAACTAAAAGCTTCCACATGACTTCCTCTCGATTTCGAACTCAACAAGTGATATCAGAGACAACGGTTCAAATATCCAGTGATTTGGTGAGACAAAATTAAACAGGTTCAAGGCAGTTTCAAATCAAGTTGCAACCAGTTTGATGATAATGACGTCTTTGTCCGACTACATGTGGAGAAATATTTTAATCATATTTTCAACAATTTTGCTGTCACATCTTTAAAAATAAAGCTCTCTTCTAACCCTATAAAGAGCTCTAATATTTTTAACCAAAAGGGCTCATATATTTTTAACCCAAAAGAGCTTCATTTTTAAGTATGACAAATAGCAGAGAAATATATGAAGATTATGTGAAGAATCAAAATTATACATGTGATGTGAAGAAGGCAGATTAAGTGAAGAAAATCAAGCCAAAAAGAAAGATTTGTTAGGGTTTTTTCTCTGATTTTCTTTCCAAATTTAAGTTTTACTTTTCTTATAAGGAAAATAAAAGTAATACCATAATTACTTTTATTTTTTTCTAAAAGTAAAATATAAAACTTTTTCATATTTGGCTAACCTCTCTCTTGAATTAAGGGTTTTGAACATCTATAAATAGAAGACCTTTCAAACCCAACATAGCATTCACCAAGATATAGTTGCCAGCTTTATTTCACTAGTAAGTAGATAATTGATTCAAGTAAAGTTTTTCCCAATATTAGTAGATGAACATCGTGAATTATCTAAATCTCAAGTGAATGCAAATTAGAAGATCAGTGGAATGATATAACTTACTGCATTAACGAAAATGTCATGAGCTTCTTCCGGAAGATATTCCAGTCGTTCCAGAATCAACCATGGCTCCCATGTTGCTAGGTGTTTTAAATAATTGTCGATTAGTACTCAATGTTTGCCTATTGAGAAAAAGAAAAAAAGTGTGCGTGCATGAGTTAGGATATTTATGTAAAAGCCCAACGGCAGATGAAAGATATTTATCCATGTTCCATAATTACTTTGGAGAAAAGTAAAACTAGAATCATGGTCACGAAATATCAAGAAATAAAAATGAAGTTATGCAAGCTATCCATGAAAGAGATAACATACTGTGACGGAAGAAGTGGAGTGTAAACTAAATTTGGCTCCACGACTTGACCTAGCACCAAGACAAAACCTCTACCATTGCTTCCTTTCACCAGACAGCAGAAACACCCTACAAAAGAAAAATTGTACTGAGTGCGGTAAATTACTTCATAACTAGATTGCGTGCACTAAAAAAATGAAATCACTTTTGGCCACAATGTGGTCCAATACAAAGTGACCAGTACCTATGGGGTCTCAGCTTGGAGGACTATCAGGAATTTATGGTCCAAACTGATTGAGATTATATGGGAGAGGGTACTAGGATTCTATTTGGAAAGATATGTAGATTGGCCACGGAAGTTTTTCTAAATATCTTCTCTTTCTGTGGTAATCCAGGACCATCTATTGCTGTAACTTAGTCTCCTCAAGATAAGGTTCTTGTAAATGACTGGGAGGTGGATCGAGTGGCTGAATTACTACAGAGATTGGGAGGTTGTAACATTCGGCCTAAATGTTGAACCTGATACTATAAGATGGAGGCATGAAAGGAGTGGGAGGTTTACTGTAGGAAGACTCTACAAAAGAGATCTTATGGTACAACCTGGGAGCATTTCTGACCCATGGAAACAAGTCTGGAAGTGAAATAACCCATGGAAAGGGAATCATATAGGTCTAACCATTTATGTATCAGTTGTTGGACTCGTATTAGAGGTCTTGGTTCATGTCCCCCTCTAATATTGTAACTTTTTGCACATGAATAGACATGGTAGGGGTCAAGAATGCTCTCCCCCCCCCCCCCTCAAGGATTCACAACCCTTGATGATGGCTTTAAAAAGAAATTGAAGAAAAATTGACTTACAGTGGAGTATTGATGTATAAGGTAGTCCTCACCCCTTAATACCATTGTTGCACTGCCGGCAAAGTTCAAACTCACCGTGGGAAATATATCACTTTTTTTTGGTAGTGGGATATATATCATTAATGCTGCGCACATTTCAGTACAAAATAAACTAAACCATCAGAAAGAAATGAGTGTGGAAGCTCCAAGTTCAAGTTTTTTAGAAAATCTGGAGGTGGTTCTATAACACTGGATTTCCTCAATAACAAGGTGCACGTTCTGTGAAACAGCCTCATTTATCTTTACGGAAAAAGTTCAGTTATAAGGAGCATATATAGTTGCCAGATTTATTTCACTAGTAAGTAGATAATTGATTCAAGTAAAGTTTTTCCTAATATTAATACATGAACATCGTGAATGATCTAAATCTCAAGTGAATGCAAATTACAAGATCAGTGGAATGATATAACTTACTGCATTAATGAAAATGTCATGAGCTTCTTGGGGAAGATATGCCGGTCATTCCAGAATCAACCATGGCTTCCATGTTGCTAGGTGTTTTAAATAATTGTGGATTAATACTCAATCTTTGCCCATTGAGAGCAATACTCTCAAGAATCATGTTGTAAAGTTGCTTGGTAAAAGAAAAAAAGTGCGCGCGCGCATAAGTTAGATATTTATGTAAATAAGATGATTAATTTTATCAATTCATCCTTCATTTATATTAATGAAAGGTCTCAAGTAGATTCAATAAAATTAGTTTTTGTGTACATCACATGTGCATCTTCTGTGCCACATGTGCATCTCTTGCGATGTACATGCATCGCGTGCGATGTACATGCATCGCGTGCGATGAACATGCATCTCGTGCGATGAACGGGCATCTTGTGTGAATTTGTGTGATATACGTGCATCCATTTTCAATTAATAAAAATATTTTACAATCCCATTAATATTATTTCTAAACATGTGTATTAGTATACTACGATTGTGAATTATCTTCTAGCTTAATTTAATAATTTTTTAGTAAAACAATTCTACTGAGATGATGTCCCCATCCAACAACACGGTACAATTTGTTCACCCATTTTGCCACAACCTAGCAATGATATTCCTAATCCAAAGATCCCATCAATTGCTCTGTAAGGAATACTTAGGTCATCCGTCCGCGATGTGCTACACTTGTATCATAAAATCCCAATGACGAATAGCGGAAGTAACATATATTATCTAAAACTATAAAGATGAATTAGTGCTCACCCGAAAACGACCCCAGCAGATGAGTTTGTCATCAAAGAATTCACCACAATTGTATATAAGTGCATAAAATATTCTATATAATATCCTGATGTCCCACTGCCATCTTCGTAATGGAACGTATACTCACAATGATTTTGAGTAGAACAAGATTGCCCTCCAACAACACATCTTTGGTCTGAACATAAGACCGGCCGAGCTGTTGATGAGCTTGATGGATCAAAGAATAATAAGCAGTTCTGTTATAGAAAGAAATTTTTTTCAAACACTATTCTTACAACTATCTGCTCTAAAACCAAGATTCCCAACTCTCAGATTGAAAAAGAAAACATGGAAATTCCCAACAAGGTTTACATACTAGGTAATGAAGTGTCTGAAAATTGTTAGCTATTCTATTGTGATAAATAGAGAAACAACAGAACCATTTCAGGCTGCTAAAGGTCTAAGACATGTTGACCCGATTTCACGCTTCTTTTTTGCGATTGCAATGGAGTATCTTACCAGAAATCTCAAAGAACTCAGCTTAAATAGAAATTTGGGAGTAGTTGATGATGGTACAAAGATAGAAATTCTACAGCTTCTTGGGTATTATCAAGGGGAACTACCATTTAAGTACCTTGGGGTTCCACCTGCAACCAAGAAATTCTATCTTGTGCAATGGCAACCCCTCATTGAAAAGATAGTAACACAAATTTCTTCCTGGACAACAAAAACTCTTTCATTTCTGTGTCAGGGAGAACAAAGTTAGTGAAAACTGTATTGTTGGAACCTTGAAGTTTTGATGAATGACAATATGAATGAAACAAGTTGAATTTGATTCAAACACTTGATGATAAGGAAAAGCAAGTTGAGTTGAAAAAGGAGTCCTATGTTAAGAAGGAGTTTCACTTCTAAGCATATCCTTAAGAGTCCAATGTGTGGAAGGAGAAAGATTCTGAAAATTGAAGAATTCAAAAGAGTTGGAGTTTTACTACAACACTAAGGAGACAAGAGTTGGAATTGAAGAAGGAGTCTCACTTGAAGTAGAACTCTATCCAATGAGAGTTCTAATTAAAGTAGGAGTTTGAAATAAAGAATGACTCTTTGGAGAGTTGTGCTTAAATAGAAGATGTAGCAGCCAGAATAATTCACGCACTTAAAAAAGCAGAAAAGCTCAATCAACAGATTGACTTCACGAAGTGCTACTCAATAACACGTTGAAGAACCTGGTCCTCAGTACAGAATCCAGCTAAGAATTTTAGCGTTGATTTTTAGAGTTGTTCATTGTGTTTGAGCTATTCATGTAATATTAGTTTCAGTATATTATAAACTGAATTAGGAGCTAGTCTTCGAGTTGGGGAAAACTTAGAGACTGTGGGAACACATACCTTGGGAGGTGTGTGTGTAGTTAGGAATTAGAGTTTATAATTCCTAGTTATTGAGTTATAGGGATTAGAGTTTATAATTCCTAGTTGTTGAGTTATAGGAATTAGAGTTTATATTTCCTATTTGTTGGTTACAAGAGTTTTGTAATCAGTCGTTGTTGAGGCTCAGAGTTTTTTAGTGAAGTTGGGGTTAAATCCTATAGAGGTGCATGTCGTGGTTTTTTACACCTTTTGAGCCGGGTGTTTTCCGCGTAAAAATTATTGTGTTCTTTACTTTCTGTTTACTGCTTCCTTGAAACACGTCAGTGGAACACATCACGCAACACGTTCCATCTATAAGCAAAAGTTAGGCAAAAATAAGAAAATCAGTAGGGCACGAATTCTTAACAAGTGGTATCAGAGCGGGTTATCTTGTGAAGGATAACACCTTAAGATAAGATCCAAGATGAATTCTACACCACCTACTGAATACTCGAAGGACAAGACATCAATAGGCCTCCGTTGTTCAAGGGACAATACTACTTAGGATGGAAAGAAAGGATGAAAGATTTCCTTTAGGCTGTGGACTACGAACTATGGAATATAATTATCAATGAACCTCAATACCCCATGAAGAAGGATGTTGAAAAGAAGAAAGTATTAAAGGACAAGAACGAGTATGATGAGGCTGACTTTAAGATGCTTGGAAAGAATGCTAAAGCCAAGTATATTCTTACTTGTGGACTTGGAATAGATGAATACAATAGGATCTCAGGTTGTACCTCCGCAAAACAAATTTGGGATACTTTTATGGATAGATATGAGAAGAATATAGAGAGCTTCAAAAAGAACGAGGGAACCAAGGATAATTCACCAGCATTAAAGGCGTCTGACAAAGAAGAATCAGATATGGATGATAACAAGCTTGTCAAGAACTTTAAAAAACAATTTAAGAAAGACAAGCGTCAGAACAAGAAAGGAACAAGTAGAAGGTGTTGTTCCAATGATAAGTCTCAAGGTGGTTGCTTCAAGTGTGAGAAGATAGATCACATGATTAAAGATTTTCCAGTCTTGGAAACAGAATGGAGAAAGAAAATGGCTGAAAAGGAATTGAAAGAAAAAACCAAAAAGAGAGAAGAATATGCAATGGTAGCAGCTTGGGGATTTGACTCAGATGATGATAAAGTTGATGAAGCAGCACTCATGATTTTTTGAGATTTAGACTTGAAGGAAGAAGATGATGCTTCTGAGGTAAATATACTTAAACTTAAAGAAAAGTTGCATTTGTTTTCTAAAACAAAACTTATTTCATTGATGAGTGCACTAATTGATGACTTCCAAGAATCAACTTTTGATAGGGATGAGCTGTTCAACAGTCTTGTAAGCATCAAATTTGATTTTATTGATTTAGAAGCTTGCAAGAACATTGTTGAACAAGAAAACTACACTCTCAAGAAAGAAACAGGTTGAGCAACTTGATTCTTCAAACAATGATCTTAAGTCTGAAGTTCTAAAATTGACACTCTCTGAAAAGGGAAAAAAGGCCATGAGTAAAGACCAAGAAAATGCTAAACTTGAGCTAGTTAGATAAAAACAAGAATGTCATGATCTAACTGAAAAAATGAATAAGTTGAGTCAAGAAGTTTCTAAACTAAAACTTGATCTTGAAAGGGTAAATAGATGGACAAACTCTTCAAGAATTGTTCACAAATTGGGGGAAAGAAATTACAATGAAAAGGCAGGATTAGGATTCCACAAAAATTTTGATGTTCCTAAAGATTTATGTTATATTTGTGGTAACCTTGGACATCTAACCACTGAATGTTCAGTTGCTGCCAAAAGCAGATCTAGCAGTCTAAATCTGGCAAATAAACTATCTCAGACCAAGAAAAGGATAAGTAAACCTGGTCAGAGAAACAGGTCACGTAACTTGTTGCCTGCATGGGTTAGAAGAAATCTGATTCATCCATTTACTCATAAGAAAGGACTCAATCTTGTCTGGGTGCCTAAATTTAACCCCTAATTTTTTTCAGGTGAGGGTGAAAGGAGGCAAGCAAAATTTGTACATGGATAAGGCTTGCTCAAGGCATAAGACTAGAAGAAAATAAAGTTTCTTTCACTCACCATATTTAAAGGGGGAATGGATCATTTAAAAGATAGCCAGATTTGCAGTGCTCGTGTAAGGGGGAAGCAAGGGAGGTTTAAAAAAAATGAAAAAAGAGGATGACTGTGAAACTGATGTGTATGCATAGGAACATGTTTTACCACCTGGTTCAACTGTTGTACAGACTGAGAGCATATTGACAAGGGGAACATGTTGTACCACCTGGTTCAACTATTGTACAGACTGAGGGCATATTGATAGGGGGGACAACAAATCAAGAAATTAATGCATCAATAACAACAACACAAGCTGATGATAATTTTGTTGGTAATTCATAAGAATTGATGTTGTCACAAGAATCTTGAGATATCTCATGGGAATCAATGACTTAAGACTATCGTATTTAAATGAAAGTAATTTCACTCTTGAGGGCTATAAAGATGTTGATTATGTGGATTACTTAATTGACTGAAAATGCACCACTATCACTAAGTAGATAACATTTGAAAAGAATAGGTTAGACTTGGGGATGATTAAAATTGCATGAACTCCCCTCAATGATTGACTAGAATAACCATTTTTCTTTTTGATCTTATTAGCTAAAAAGTTATTCTATTCAGTCTTGCACATTTAGTTGTATGTCCTAATTTCAGATTTTTTACTTTTCTAACCTAATTTTGTATTAGATTGTGCAAAAAAATAGGTACAAGCAAGCAATTATGACCACACAGTTTTTCTTATCAGGTATGTTCTACACTAACATAAGCATAGGCTGTCTAAGTTGAAACAGTTGAGCACACCTATTCAATTCCATACAGTTCATCCTCTCATTGTCTAATAAATCTAATGAATTGGTTGATCAAACTTTCTTTGATTCTCTGAAAATGGTTGTGCACAAATGTTTTAATTCTACACCAGAAATTTCTTCTTCTCTCTCAACCAAAATATCAGTTTTTGGATCATGTATTTGCCAAAGTTGATCATCAATCACATGCAGCATATGTTTCTAAAGAATAAAAAGGTACATGTTCTCCCTTTTAGTTCCTAATTGACTATTTTTGGGGACTTCTCAGTCCTAGTTTAGGTTTGACTTATATAAAAAAATAATGGATGTTCTTGAACAAATGAATCATGTTGCTCTACCTGTTTCAGTAAGGAGGGATGATACTCATTTAAAAAAAAAGAGGATTTAGCTGACAAAAATCTAAACTAGAAGCTTCATAAGACTGTCATGAAGTGTAATAAGAGGGTTGTAAGGTGAGGATCATGACTTTGAATCTTGACCTTGATTGATGGGGGATGAAAATGTTGAAGACATTCTCCAATTGACACAGTTGATATCACCTCTTCCACCTTCCTCATCAGCTCTTCACTAATTCTATCCTTAGCCATGTCCCATTTTTATACCGTATTCTTTTTTGATTAATGCTCAGTTGTTTTTCTCTATTCAGTACTAGCTTAGATTTAATGAGAAACATGCTTTGACAGTTAAATGGAATGGTTATTTTTGCTAAATTGACTCATATTTTGGCTCTCTTTAATACATTACTATGTTGGCTAAAGTCTTTGTCTGATTGTTTTGGTGATTGCCCCAGTGGCCATGAATAGCATCACAAATCACTTTGGCTAGTATATTATTGCATTGAAATGGTTTTTGATGATACCAAAAGGGGAAAGATAAGAGGGTTATGCAATGTTTATAACCCATTGACTAACTTGTTTCATTCTAGTGTTTTAAACTTTAGTGCCAACAAGTGAAGATGCTTGAATGCACAAAGACAAAAGGTTTGTCATCATCAAAAGGGGGAATTTGTTGGAACCTTGAAGTTTTGATGAATGATAATATGAATTAAATAAGTTGAATTTGATTCAAACACTTGATGATAAGGGAAAACAAGTTGAGTTGAAAAAGGAGTCCTAAGTGAAGAAGGAGTTTCACTTCTAAGCATATCCTTAAGAGTCCAATGTGTGGAAGGAGAAAGATTCTGAAAATTGAAGAATTCAAAAGAGTTGTAGTAAAACTCCAACTCTTTTGAATTCTTCAATTTTCAGAATC